>NC_084565.2:22872500-22967500 GCF_033978685.3 Nerophis lumbriciformis
TGTATGTATGTATGTATGTGTGTATATATATATGTATGTGTATATATATATATATATAATGTATGTATGTGTGTATATATATATGTATGTATATATACATATATATACATATGTATGTATGTATATATATATGTATGTATGTATGTATGTATATATATATATACATACATATATATATGTATGTGTATGTATGTATGTATGTATACATATATACAATGTATGTATACACGTATATATACACGTGTATATATTTATATATATATATGTATATATATACATATATACATATGTATGTATACACGTATATATACACACGTGTGTGTGTATGTATATATATATATATATATATATATATACATATGTATGTATACACGTATATATACACACGTGTGTGTGTATATATATATATATATATATATATATATATATATATATATACACACATATATACATACATATATATACACATATATACATACATATGTGACAATATAGTAAAATATTTGTGTGGATGCTCAGTTCATAAAAGTTATAGATGACATCAAATGTATTTATTTTTGCCTAATGTTCTGTCACATTTCACATAAACAAGCCAGAAAGTGTTATTTTTTTTTAAAGCATCTAGGCTTGCAGTTTCTCCCTCCTCCACTAGAGAGCGCCACTGAGCCCCACACTATACCAGCAGTCAGCGGAGCTTGAGCTCCTCCGCCGCAGCCGAGCAGTGCAGTCGAGCCGAGAGGAGAGTGTGGAATGGGCCGCTGTCTCCAACCGCCAATGAAGACACCCCTGCGGATAACATGTCTTCCCGTGTGATTGTTTTCCAAATATAAGATAGCGGATTCGTCGGCATCGTCGCTTACCTATTTCCCCCCTGCCACACGCCTCCGAAAGGCTGAATGGAAGCCGAGGGAGCGGTCGGGTTGTCGGAGGCCGGGGACGGGAGTCCTCTGTCCGGGGCCACAGCATCCGATGATGCTGACACGGTGGTTGGCGTTAGCTACGGAATGGACGCGGCAGACATGGGTAGGTTTTCAGTCCTCATACCAACAATAACTCATATCATTTATTTGTTTTGTCGGACCTTTTTTCAGTTTTTAATAATATTCCACGGTGAATGTATTGCCAGTCATCTTTAGTAGCTAGCAATGAGCTGCTTAGCTATGATAGCTGCTAGTTTAGCTGAGTGGATGTGGACAGCAGGTGAAGATTATTGAATGTGGATTATTCTCATTTTCCAGTATATACAAACCCCGTTTCCATATGAGTTGGGAAATTGTGTTAGATGTAAATATAAACGGAATACAATGATTTGCAAATCATTTTCAACCCATATTCAATTGAATGCA
This sequence comes from Nerophis lumbriciformis, assembly GCF_033978685.3. Taxonomy (NCBI): domain Eukaryota; kingdom Metazoa; phylum Chordata; class Actinopteri; order Syngnathiformes; family Syngnathidae; genus Nerophis; species Nerophis lumbriciformis. Next base: position 22,873,847 of record NC_084565.2, read on the forward strand.
CTACAAAGACAAGATATTTGATGTTCAAACTCATAAACTTTATTTATTTTTTTTGCAAATAATAATTAACTTAGAATTTCATGGCTGCAACACGTGCCAAAGTAGTTGGGAAAGGACATGTTCACCACTGTGTTACATGGCCTTTCCTTTTAACAACACTCAGTAAACGTTTGGGAACTGAGGAGACACATTTTTTAAGCTTCTCAGGTGGAATTATTTCCCATTCTTGCTTGATGTACAGCTTAAGTTGTTCAACAGTCCGGGGGTCTCCGTTGTGGTATTTTAGGCTTCATAATGCGCCACACATTTTCAATGGGAGACAGGTCTGGACTACAGGCAGGCCAGTTTAGTACCCGCACTCTTTTACTATAAAGCCACGTTGATGTAACACGTGGCTTGGCATTGTCTTGCTGAAATAAACAGGGGCGTCCATGGTAACGTTGCTTGGATGGCAACATATGTTGCTCCAAAACCTGTATGTACCTTTCAGCATTAATGGCGCCTTCACAGATGTGTAAGTTACCCATGTCTTGGGCACTAATACACCCCCATACCATCACAGATGCTGGCTTTTCAACTTTGCGCTTATAACAATCCGGATGGTTCTTTTCCTCTTTGGTCCGGAGGACACGGCGTCCACAGTTTCCAAAAACAATTTGAAATGTGGACTTGTCAGGCCACAGAACACTTTTCCGCTTTGTATCAGTCCATCTTAGATGAGCTCAGGCCCAGCGAAGATGACGGCGTTTCTGGGTGTTGTTGATAAACGGTTTTCGCCTTGCATAGGAGAGTTTTAACTTGCACTTACAGATGTAGCGACCAACTGTAGTTACTGACAGTGGGTTTCTGAAGTGTTCCTGAGCCCATGTGGTGATATCCTTTACACACTGATGTTGCTTGTTGATGCAGTACAGCCTGAGGGCTCGAAGGTCACTGACTTAGCTGCTTACGTGCAGTGATTTCTCCAGATTCTCTGAACCCTTTGATGATATTACGGACCGTAGATGGTGAAATCCCTAAATTCCTTGCAATAGCTGGTTGAGAAAGGTTTTTCTTAAACTGTTCAACAATTTGCTCACACATTTGTTGACAAAGTGGTGACCCTCGCCCCATCCTTGTTTGTGAATGACTGAGCATTTCATAGAATCTACTTTTATACCCAATCATGGCACCCACCTGTTCCCAATTTGCCTGTTCAGCTCAACTTTATCAGTATTTATTGCCACCTTTCCCAACTTCTTTGTCACGTGTTGCTGGCATCAAATTCTAAAGTTAATGATTATTTGCAAAAAAAAATATATTTTTATCAGTTTGAACATCAAATATGTTGTCTTTGTAGCATATTCAACTGAATATGGCTTGAAAATGATTTGCAAATCATTGTATTTCGTTTATATTTACATCTAACACAATTTCCCAACTCATATGGAAACAGGGTTTGTATTTGTACCATGAATTGATTAACGTGGACCCCGACTTAAACAAGTTGAAAAACTCATTCGGGTGTTGCCATTTAGTGGTCAATTGTACGGAATATGTACTGTCCTGTGCAATCTACTAATAAAAGTCTCAATAAATCAATCAATCATGGCGGTGTTTTAACGAGCAGGGGCGTACATCGAGTAAAGAGTTTGGGGCCAGCATTATACCCACTTGCCCCCACTTGACATGAAACATGGTCACATTTAGGACACTGCCTGCTATATAAACCTGTTGTTAACCTTCTACATTAACTGGTACTTGTATGCACTAATACAGTGTTTTTCAACCTTTTTTGAGCCAAGACACATTTTTTTGAGTTGAAAAAGTCCGTAGGCACACACAAAAAAACAAAACTCTGTAGACAATAAAAAGCCGCAATTGTTGGATATTAATTGAAACCATAACCAAGCATGCATCACTATAGCTCTTGTCTCAAAGTAGGTGTACTGTCACCACCTGTCACATGACTCCGTGACTCACTTTGAGTTTTTTGCTGTTTTCCTGTGTGTAGTGTTTTTAGTTCCTGTCTTGCGCTCCTATTTTGATGCCTTTTCCTGCTTTGTCTGTATTTTCCTGTAGCAGTTTCATGTCTTCCTTTGAGAGCTATTCCCCGCACCTGCTTTGTTTTAGCGATCAAGAATATTTAAGTTGTTGCTGTCTTTTTTTTGTGTGGACATTGTTCATTGTCATATCATGTACGGGTGTACTTTGTGGACGCCGTCTCTGCTCCACACGCTGTAAGTCTTTGCTGTCGTCCAGCATTCTGTTTTTGTTTACTTTGTAGCCAGTTCAGTTTTAGTTTTGTTCGGCATAGCCTTCCCTAAGCTTTAATCCATTTTCTTAGCGGCACTCACCTTTTGTTTATTTTTGGTTTAAGCATTAGATACCTTTTTACCTGCACGCTGCCTCCCGCTGTCGCCTGCATATTGTGATCACGACCTGTTACCGACATCTACGAAGCAATTAGCTACCGGCTGCCACCTGCTGATATGGAAGAGAATAACATGGTTACTCTGCCGAGCTCTAGACAGCACCGACACTCAACAACGGCACATTATTTGCGGATTATAATTACTGGTTTGCAAAAAATATTTTTAACCCAAATAGGTGAAACTACATAATCTCCCACGGCACACCAGACTAGGGTTGGGTGATATGGCCTTTTACTAATATCTTGATATTTTTAGGCCATGTCACGATACACGATATATATCTCGATATTTTGCCTTAGCCTTGAATGAACACTTGATGCATGTAATCACACAGTATGATGATTCTATGTGTCAACATTAAAACATTCTTCTTCATACTGCATTAATATATGCTCATTTTAAACTTTCATGCAGAGAGGGAAATCACAACTAAGTCAATTGACCAAAGCTGTATTTATTAAACAGTTATTAAGCAGTGGCACAAACATTCATGTCATTTCAAAACAGAAAGTGCAAGATTGTCAGACATTTTAAAACAAGCTATTAGTGCACTTTTGTGCATGATGTCACTAAGATGACATATCTAAACAACACTAAATGAAAGTGCACTTTTTGTACAGAACGCCATTACAATAGTTTAAAACTAATTAAGTGCACTTTTGTGCATGATGTCACACAAGATATTTCAATAAGTGTCAAATAAAAATGAGCTGCATAATAGGAAATCAAACAGTGTATGTCCTTCGCTATGTGGTAGGCTCCTGCGGACGTTATCTCCTTTTGTTATTGACTATTTTTTTCATACAGTGTTGATCTGGAAATAGTTGCTTCGGCATTTTGTTGGTGTGGCACCGAACAGAGATGTTGACATGCGGAGTTTCAAGCACTCTTTATTCTCTAGCGAGTGACTTTTCAAATGATGCTACAAATTAGCAGTGGTACTACTTTTTGTAGCAACGCTTTTGCCGCATAAATGTTGAACATATTCCCGCTTGAAGCCAAACCACCGCCGGACAATGGACCCCGTGCTGTTTTTCTTGGGAATTAATTCTTCCTTCATTTGTTACCAGATTCGCACCTTCTCTCTCTCGTATTACCACCCACACCGCACCGTTAACATCACAGCTAACGTTACCATGTTGCTACCTCTCTGCTCCGCGGGAGCGTGTGACGTTGCAAGAAGGTGCGCTTGTTTTAAGTCTCTGTGAGAAGGAGAGACTAGAAAGAGTGAGAAGAGCCTGAAGTGTAATGCCCGCAGCTAAAAGCAACTGCGTGAGAATGTATACTCGAATATTACGATATAGTCATCTTCTATATCGCACAGAGACAAACCCGCGATATATCGAGTATATCGATATATCGCCCAGCCCTACCCTAAAGTGACATAGATCAGATTTTTTTTGCCAGTCTAAACGCTCCAAAGTGCTTCAAATCTTATCTTTTCACATTGGTTTCAGGCCACATTATAAGGTAGTTCAAATCCGATTGGAATCTGATCCTTTCAAATGTGACTTCAGTCTAAACGGCAATGCGACCCGTATGTGACTTTTTCGTCAGCTGCGTGCGAGCTATGTCATTGGTGTGCGTAGGGAAAGATGCAGCCCACCAGGGGAAGTGGATATCGTTATCACAACATCCTGTTTTGTTGAGCAAAGTCTTCTTTCGACGGCCGAATTTCCAGTGCATCATGAGTCAATAGTGCACAAATAATAGGGTTTATGTAATATTAATGAATATATATTTTGATTCTGAAGAAATAGCGATTGTTGAAGGACACTGTGGCGTATTTGCTTACATGTTACGTATATTGCGCAAGTTGTTTATATAGGCGATACAGATCCACGCTGATGGCCGTGTTATCTCTACTTAAAGATTAGAACCCGCCCAAATATATTACACTACTGTATTTTCCGGACCATAGGGCACACCGGATTATAAGGCGCACTGCAGATGAGTGGGTCTAGTCAGGTCTTTTTTCATACAAAAGTCGCACTGGATTATAGGGTGCATTAAAGAGGTCATATTATGTTTTTTTTTCTAAATGTAAAGCACTTCCTTGTGGTCTACATAAAATGTAATGGTGGTTCTTTGGTCAAAATGTTGCATAGATTATGTTTTACAGATCATCTTCAAGCTGCTTTCTGACAGTCGCTTCAGGATTTGCCGTTTTGTGGGTGGTCTTATTTACGTGGCTCACCTTCGGCAGCGTCTTTTCTCCGTCATCTTTGTTAAAGGGTAAATGGGTTATACTTGTATAGCGCTTTTCTACCTTTTTAAGGAACTCAAAGCGCTTTGACACTATTTCCACATTCACTCATTCACACACACATTCACACACTGATATTGTTGTAGAGGTGTAGCGTGCAAGGACGGGGGTGGAAGAAGTGTCAAAAGATGGAGCTAACTGTTTTAATGACATTCAGACTTTACTTAAATCAATGAAGCAGCATCTTCTCATCCGTGGCTCACTAGTGCAACAACAACGCCGTAAATGTGTCCCCTGGAAAACCGTCCAACCGGAACTCTCTAATAACTAAAGTTCCTTGGGTGAATAATGTAAACTCACTACACCGGTATGTTTTAGCGCTTTCATGGCGAGTTTACTGACAGATATAAATAAGAACTTTACACTACTTTAGAAATGGCAACAGCGGAGGATGAATGTCCCATAACAAGAAGATAGACAAAAAGAAGAAGCTTATCAACTACGTTGTCGACACGGACTACAAAGGCGGAAGCGCGCAAATTTTCAGGACTTATGCAGATCCCATATACAGATTCGCAGGTACCAGAAGGTAAGAGAAGTTCCTTTTGCATAATATTGCGAAACAAAACGCCAGATAATGTTTTCCCTTATACACACACCATAATAATACTCGTATGTTGAAGCACAGTACAATCCATCAAGCGGTGCGGCTTCATAGCTTACCAAAGTCGTACTAAAACATTTTGATAGATTTTTGAGCGCCGTGTGTAATGTTCTATATTTTCAATGGAACATATAAAATGTTGGTGTTGTTTACTTGAGTCATATTGCAGTCTACACGTATCTCTCATGTGTGACTGCCATCATATTGCAGTCGTCATGTATCTTATGTGTGACTGCCATCTACTGGTCACACTTATCATTTCACCATGTACCAAATAAAATAGCTTGGAGGTCGGTAAGCAGAACCAAAATTATTCCGTACATTATCTGGTTGGTTATAAGGCGCACTGTCGAGTTTTGAGAAAATGAAAGGATTTTTAGTGTGCCTTATTGTCCGAAAAATACGATATATATATATATACTGTATATCCATTCATACATTGTTCATTCAACAATCCATTTTCTACCGTTTGTCCCTTGTGGGGTCGCGGGGGGTGCTGGAGCCTATCTCAGCTACAATCGGGTGGAAGGCGGGGTACACCCTGGACAAATCGCCACCTCATCACAGGGCCAACACAGATAGACAGACAACATTCACACTCACATTCACACACTCGGGACCATCTAGTGTTGCCAATCAACCTATCCCCAGGTGCATGTCTTTGGCGGTGGGAGGTATTACTTTAATTTATTTTCATGTTAAAAACATTCATTTTTAAGGAGTGGCAACTTTTATTTTATTTTGTAGTAGTAGTAGCGACTTCCTTGTTCATTTACAAAATCTGGTGAACTTCCTTTGTTTTCTCTTTATTAAACTGCACATGGAGGCGAGGCCACATTGGGTCTTGTGCGCGTTTACACTGGAGTCTAATAAAGATCACATTTTACTCGCTGCGTAAACAGTCAGCTGGAAAAAATCTGATTAAAAAAAAAAAATCCGATTTGGGCCACAACCATAGTCAAAAAGTCCCCCAAAATAAGGTAAAAAACATGAAAACAAGAGGGAACCATCAAAAAGACAAACGCCCAGAGCTCCTGTGCAATAAATGTAAAGATCAAATATAGTGTAGAAATGCACCCAATTGCAGAAAATGTACTTGTGATTTTCAAAATGTTCTTTCAGGGTTTGTGTGGCAGGACTTTGTGCTGAAATAAATTGTCCTTTTTTTTTTCTCTCAATTTTACTCTTTTTTTCCTAAAGGGTGCTCATATTCTTGCATCTTCCCCGTTAAGAAACAACATACCCAATCTAAACTTACCGGTAAACACATTGCTGTCTGAGAAACTAAGATACTCAATTGTGCACATTAAACCTACAAGCTGTGCTTTCTTACAACAGACTGATCATTCTAGACTGAGAGGAATACGACATGGAGGTGTTTCAGCATCAAGGGTTGGAATTGGGGGTTAAATCACCAAAAATGATTCCCGGGTGCTGCCACCGCTGCTGCCCACTGCTCCCCTCACTTCCCAGGGGGTGAACAAGGGTGATGGGTCAAATGCAGAGAATAATTTCGCCACACCTAGTGTGTGTGTGACAATCATTGGTACTTTAACTTTAACTTTTTTTTACGGTGCGTGTAAGGACTGCTGAACAAAGTAGGACGCCACAACATCCGCCAGAAGTAATAAATAATAACAGATTTTATTTATTGCGTACTTTTCATTTAAATAAATCTTAAAGTGCTACAGTACAAACAAATATTTAAAAAAACAAAAGCTTAGCCATTTAAACAGATGAACTACTAAGACTAAAACACTATCTGTGAGGCATCATAAACACAAAACATGAAAAAAATACTTGGTAAAAATGTTTCAGTATGTATATAAGTGCTTTTTAAGCATATTTAAAAATACCCCAATAATATGGATAACAGTGATAATTTTGGTCAAGATAAGTATGATGTGAAATGTTCATATCGTCACATCCCAAATTGTCACGCAAGTGTAAAAAGAAGTTACCAGTCACACTGGTCAAAAGTATGGGAACAGCGATTACTGCTTTAAACGTGAGTCCTGCGTATTTCATCGAACTCCTCATAACACACCTTGTTAAAGCTTCTCCTTTTAGAAAAAAGAAGTGTGACAACGATTAATCAATTACAAAAAATCTTCAATTTGTATTGTGTTGCTTCTTTTAATGATTAAAAATCTATAAGGGGACGGCGTAGGGCGGTTGGGAGAGTGGCAGTGCCAGCAACCTGAGGGTTCCTGGTTCAATCTCCATCTTCTAGCAACCTCGTCATGTCCATTGTGTCCTTGAGCAAGGCACTTCACCCTTGCTCCTGATGGGTGGGGATTAGGGCATGGCAGCTCCCGCCATCAGTGTGTGAATGTGTGTGTGAATGGGTGAATGTGGTAATAGTGTCAAAGCGCTTTGAGTACTTTGAAGGTAGAAAAGCGCTATACAAGTATAACCCATTTACCATTTACCATTCACCATTAAAAATGGATAAAATCCGGACTTTATAGAGTGCCAGGAAATGTAAATACACGGACATAGTTTCTGCACTGCTGTAGCAATTAAATATTGATAATGTGCGTTTTTTTAGATAAAAAGAATAAACGTTATATTAAAGGTAACATTTTTTGTTTATGTCAACTTTTTTTCCCAAATTACACAAAGTTGTATCCGATTACTCGAAGATACAAATTGATAGAGCGATTATTAAATAATACATAACTGGAGCCCTGTAGCCTATTAATATTAATTTACTTCTACACGTTAAGAATGTTACTTAAACATTGCCCTGTTTATTTTGATGGGAACAATTAGACCAGGGGTCCCCAAACTTTTTGACTCGTGGGCCGCGTTGGGTTAAAAAAATTTGGCCGGGGGCCGGGCTGTATATACATATATATATATATATATATATATATATATATATATATATATGTATATATATATATATATATATATGTATATATATACATATATACATTGTCTTTTTAATCCGTTTTGACATTTAACATTGTCACGTTATCGATGGGAAAATTCATTTTTAGACAATATGATTTGCCTGAGCGGCTAGGAGACACCGAGAGTAACAAGCGGTAGAAAATGGATTAGAAAGAAAATATATATTTTTTTAAATGTAACTTGGGATTTCCCGTGGGCCGGATTTTGGATGCTGGGGGGCCGGATCCGGCCCGCGGGCCGTAGTTTGGGCACCCCTGAATTAGACGCTGGAACCGATTTAAAGGTGCACTTTTTTAGGATTTTTGCCTATCCACAATCATTATAAAAGACATGACGACGGATGTATATATTTTTTTAATGCATTTTATCTCGTAAATAAAAATAAATACAAGTCTGCTTAATGGGATGTCCTCTATTCCCCCCAAAAAAACAATAAATAACCATCCAAAAAGCACTAACAATTCTCAATTTACATTTCGCAACTTGAATATTAACCAAGTATTAGTGAAATTGTTTGTTACGACCTGTTAGGCCAGGCTATTCTTTGTTGTAGTTTTTTGGTGTTTTTCCTTTGTTTTTGGCTTCACTTCCTGTTTTACGCTTTTACTTTGGTTTCACTTACTATTTTGTTTGCATTGTTTGCCCTAGCTTTACTCTCTTTCTGAGCGCTTCACTCATCACCTGCGGCTTGTTTGCGTTGATTGTCTCACCTGGCGTTGGAGGGCTATTTAAGCCAGTCTCTTTTCTTTGTTGGTTGTGGGATCATACCAAATGTTTGGCATCTTGGTATTCAGCGGAACTTTCACGGTTTGTGGCATTTTTCACTTCTTGTTTTGCAATTCTTTCTTGTTAGCCCCCTTTAGTTATTTTTTCTTGCACAGTTTCCCTGTGCTTGCTTTGTGCATATCCGTGTTGTACTCTACCTTGGATTTTTGCACCTTTTGACGTTAAATACCCACTTACCTGTACGTTGCACGCTGTCTCCTGCTTTTTGGGGGTGACGATCTTCGCTACAAAGAGCATTCCTAACAATTGTTGTAATAAGCGCTAATGCAAACTATTCATTGTGGCGCCGTGATCACGCACTTGTGTACATATGTTGATATGATCAACTCCTGAGCTGCTTCCTCGATTCCTCGTTAAACTTCATTCTTCACAAATGAAATATGAAATCCGTGCTGTAGTCTGCAGGTGTACCTAATGTTGTGGCCCAGCAGGTACTGCAGCACGGATTTCATATTTCATTCATTCACAACTCATCCAACACTAACATTATTGTTTTTGCACTTTTGGCTTCTTATTAAATAACTTTTTCAAATACATTCAATCTTGCACGTGGAAACTTTAATTGTGGGCTTTAGCTGATATAACACTCCCATCAGGGGGTGCATTCTACGCCGGGGGTGCATTATCCGGCACAACACCTGCAACCTGACGCTACAAGGTGTGTGTGTGTGGGGGGGGGGGGGGGGGGGTTGGAGGTAGCGGGGGGTGTATATCGTAGCGTCCCGGAAGAGTTAGTGCTGCAAAGGATTCTGGGTATTTGTACTGTTGTGTTTATGTTGTGTTACTGTGCGGATGTTCTCCCAAAATGTGTTTGTCATTCTTGTTTGGTGTGGATTCACAGTGTGGTGTATATTTCTAACAATGTTAAAGGTTTTTATACGGCCACTCTGTGTAAACTGTATCGCTGTTGATGAAGTATGCTTTGCATTCACATGTGTGTGCGTGCAGGAGCCGCACATATCTTGTGACTGGGCGGGCACGTCGTTAGAAGGGATGAAAAGCGGACGTTACGTCAGCTCGTAGAGGACGTTAAAAGCAGTGCCTGTAAGGCACGCCCCCAAGACTGTGGAATACGAGATATAATGATTCATGAACACCTTCGTTCGATAATGAAGGTTACCTCAGCTCAAAGCCTGAACCCCAACATTAATGAACTAGCATCCAAGGAAAGATGGCAAGTATCTGGTTTGGGCACATCAGATTAGATCAGTGTGTTGCAAACTGAGCAGTTTAAAGTCCTGAATTGTTGGTTTATTCATTATTTTACCGGTATTTTCAAATTTATTAGCCTGTGGAAAAAGTTAATGTTGATATTTACCTTAGAAGGCTGCAAATAGAAAAGAGGCATTCAATTTTTATTGAAATTGTATTTGATATGCCATTGATATTTTTTAATTATTATTATTATTATTTGAAACTCGATTTTGCATGTCACTATAAAGTTATATAAGCCTTGCTTGTTCCATATTTTATGCAAAATTTGTTTGGGTCCCTATTAAAAGGTTAATTTGTTCAACCTTGGCCCGCGGCTTTGTTCAGTTTTAAATTTTGGCCCGCTCTGTATTTGAGTTTGACACCCCTGTTCTAGATCATAAATCATGCCTCTCACCTGGATAGTAGAAGGACAAGGACGTATTCTGACAAGTTTGTACACTTTGACAGCCAATTTAGACACTGAAATGGCGAGAACAACACGAAATTACGCTTGGTTCCACCACCCTTTTCTTTGCGACGATTATGAGTCATTCATCTAAATGGGAATATATGAAAATCTTAGCAGTTGGCATCCTAATGACAGCAGACCTTGAACAGTAACTGATGTTTTATTATGTTTATTGGCTCTCATGAAGTTTGCAGTGAGCAGTAATCAGTCATGTAGTTGAAACAATAAAGAACGTTGTGATGCGTTTTTTAAAGTAATGCGCCGTGTATGCTTGAAATTAGTCAAATACGTAAATATTAAAAGTTATTATAAATGTGCCTTTTACTACATTACATCTATATTTACAGCATTTATATAAACTTATAATTGAGGTGTTTGGATGTTTTTTAAGGGCTTTATAGGCAGAATAGAGCGGCTCCTATAGGCTCCACTGTAAGCGGACTTTTGATCGCATGTATGTAGAATGCATTTAAAAATATACATCCGTCGTCAACACAGGCGCCTTTGCCCGGTTGGTAGAGCGACCGTGCCAGCAACCTGAGGGTTCCAGGATCGATCCTCGCTTCCGCCATCTTAGTCACTGCCGTTGTGTCCTTGGGCCAACCACTTTACCCACCTGCTCCTAGTGCCACCCACACTGGTTTAAATGTAACTTAAAGATGTAGAGGATCAATCAATCAATCAATCAATGTTTATTTATATAGCCCTAAATCACAAGTGTCTCAAAGGGCTGCACAAGCCACAACGACATCCTCGGTACAAAGCCCACATAAGGGCAAGGAAAAACTCACCCCAGTGGGACGTCGATATGAATGACTATGAGAAACCTTGGAGAGGACCGCATAGGTGGGTAAGCCCCCCCCCTCTAGGGGAGACCGAATGCAATGGATGTCGAGTGGGTCTCACATAATATTGTGAGAGTCCAGTCCATTGTGGATCCAACATAATAGTAAGAGTCCAGTCCATAGTGGGGCCAGCAGGAAACCATCCCGAGCGGAGACGGGTCAGCAGCGCAGAGATGTTCCCAGCCGATGCACAGGCGAGCGGTCCACCCCGGGTCCCGACTCTGGACAGCCAGCACTTCATCCATGGCCACCGGACCTGTGCCCCCCCCCCCCCCTCCACAAGGAAGAGGGGAGCAGAGGAGAAAAGAAAAGAAACGGCAGATCAACTGGTCTAAAAAAGGGGGGCTATTTAAAGGCTAGAGTATACAAATGAGTTTTAAGATGGGACTTAAATGCTTCTACTGAGGTAGCATCTCTAATTGTTACCGGGAGGGCATTCCACAGTACTGGAGCCCGAATAGAAAACGCTCTATAGCCCGCAGACTTTTTTTGGGCTCCGGGAATCACTAATAAGCCGAAGTTCTTTGAACGCAGATTTCTTGCCGGGACATATGGTACAATACAATCGACAAGATAGGACGGAGCTAGACCGTGTAGTATTTTATACGTAAGTAGTAAAACCTTAAAGTCACATCTTAAGTGCACAGGAAGCCAGTGCAGGTGAGCCAGTATAGGCGTAATATGATCAAACTTTCTTGTTCTTGTCAAAAGTCTAGCAGCCGCATTTTGTACCAATTGTAATCTTTTAATGCTAGACATAGGGAGACCCGAAAATAATACGTTACAGTAGTCGAGACGAGACGTAACGAACGCATGGATAATGATCTCAGCGTCGCTAGTGGATAAAATAGAACATATTTTAGCGATATTACGGAGATGAAAGAAGGCCGTTTTAGTAACACTCTTAATGTGTGATTCAAACGAGAGAGTTGGGTCGAAGATGATACCCAGATTCTTTACTGAGCCTTGTGTAATTGTTTGGTTGTCAAATGTTAAGGTGGTATTATTAAATAAATGTCGGTGTTTAGCAGGACCGATAATCAGCATTTCCGTTTTCTTGGCGTTGAGTTGCAAGAAGTTAGCGGACATCCATTGTTTAATTTCATTAAGACACGCCTCCAGCTGACTACAATCCGGCGTGTTGGTCAGCTTTAGGGGCATGTAGAGTTGGGTGTCATCAGCATAACAATGAAAGCTAGCACCGTATTTGCGTATGATGTCGCCTAGCGGCAGCATGTAAAGAGTGCAGGGCCAAGAACCGAACCCCGAGGAACTCCGCACGTTACCTTAACATAGTCCGAGGTCACATTATTATGGGAGATGCACTGCATCCTGTCAGTAAGATAAGAGTTAAACCACGACAAGGCTAAGTCTGACATACCAATACGTGTTTTGATACGCTCTAATAAAATATTATGATCGACGGTATCGAAAGCAGCGCTAAGATCAAGAAGCAGCAACATAGATGACGCATCAGAATCCATCGTTAGCAGTAGATCATTAGTCATTTTTGCGAGGGCTGTCTCCGTAGAGTGATTTGCCCTGAAACCGGATTGAAAAGGTTCACAAAGATTGTTAGACACTAAGTGTTCATTTAGCTGCTGTGCGACAATTTTTTCGAGGATTTTCGAAATAAAGGGAAGGTGAGACACCGGTCGGTAGTTTACCATGAGGTCAGGATCAAGGTTAGGTCTTTTGAGCAGAGGATGAATAACCGCTTTCTTGAATGCTCGGGGAACAGTGCCAGAGGAAAGTGATAAGTTTATAATATTTAGCACTGATGGACGATGGGTTTCACTATCAAAAGCGCTTCAAGTCTCTAGAGAAAAGCACTATATAAATATAATTCACTTCACAATTGTAAAAGATCGGCAAAATTCCTTTAAAAAAAAAAGTGCAGTTCCCCTTTAAGTTCATACAATCTTATTGATATGGAGGACTTCTTCATGCGCCCATTCTGCAATGCCAGTCCTTTATTACTCCAACTAACAACCGGTTATTAATTTGTGTTTGACTTAGGTCGACATTGATACTTTAGTAAAAGTTTTTGTTTGGTTTCAGAATATTTGTTAGAGTTTTTATCCATACTGTATTTTCAACTATAGATGATGTTGAAGTTCAACATGAGAGGGGTAACCATATGGTGATAGAAAGGTCTTTAAAGAAATGACATTTTGATTTAATGTAGCCTAAATGTGCTTCTGTTCCTCCCCAGTGCAACACATCCACTAACAGCCTATTTCGTGTAAATATAAATGCTGCAGAGCTTGCTTAATGTTGTGTCTTGTGCAGGATAATTGTAGGCTGCAGTGTTGAAGTCAGCTGCTCTCGTTGTGTGAAGACAGTGTTGTGTGGGTGGGGCAGCTGGCTTCTTCCAAGAAGCAGTGGGAGCTCCTCGTAACAAACAAGCAGAATGCTCCTACTCAACTCCCTCTAGCTTTAAACCACCAACACAATTTGTTCCGTGATGCTGGTACCCCAAAACACTTACTCAGTCAAAAAACCTACTCAGTGGCCTAGTGGTTAGAGTGTCTGCCCTGAGATCGGTAGGTTGTGAGTTCAAACCCCGGCCGAGTCATACCAAAGACTATAAAAATGGGACCCATTACCTCCCTGCTTGGCACTCCGCATCAAGGGTTGGAATTGGGGGTTAAATCACCAAAAATGATCCCCGGGTGCGGCCACCGCTGCTGCTCACTGCTCCCCTCACCTCCCAGGGGGTAATCAAGGGTGATGGGTCAAATGCAGAGAATAATTTCGCCACACCTAGTGTGTGTGTGACAATCAATGGTACTTTAACTTTAACTTTATCGTCATAGGAAATCATGTTAGTGTGTAATCTGTTCCAGGGTCAAACTGTAACCATTACAAAACCTTTGACTGTACAGGCAGTCACATTTTAACTAGGGATGTCAAAGTTATCGCATGTGATTACTGGTAAAAAAAAAAAAGGCATCCCATTATTCATGTATAAATGCAATTAAATCACACAATTTATGTTGACTGCACATAGGCACATTTTCCTCGACGATATTTTGTGTCATGTCTGTTGATCATGTTTTTGTTTTAGTCATGTTCGGTTTAGTTTTTGGTCTCTTTGTGCACTCTTGTTTGTTTTGTCACCATAGCAACCCATTAGTTTTCACCTGTCCTCATGTCGCGCACCTGTCTCACGCTTTGCACTCGCACACCTGTCACTGATCATGTCACTGCTATTTAAGCCTGGCTGTTACAGTTGATCGTCCTGGTTACACTATCCTATCCATCCATACTACCTCTGCTACCCATGATATTCCTGTCTACTGTAGTTCATGCTTCATGCCATGCCACAGTAAGTGTTTTTGTTTCGTGTTCATAGTTAATTGCCTTTGTGCTAGTCTTTTGGTTTCATTAGTCAAGTTTGTTCTCCGCCATCGTGTGCGCCTTTTGTTTGTTTCCTTTTTTGTTGTCTGTTAGTGTTTAGAATAAAAATATGTACTTACATTCACGACTTGCCCGCACCAACTTTCCTTTGCATTCCGGGAAAACACAACAACCCAAAGTCCACGTATTGACATTTTGACCTACAAATTATTGCCGATAAACGATAGTATTTCCATTATTGTTTTGAGACCAAATTAACCACTAATGTAACGATAACAGATGATATATTGTAGCGTCCCGGAAGAGTTAGTGCTGCAAGGGGTTCTGGGTATTTGTTCTGTTGTGTTTATGTTGTGTTACGGTGCGGATGTTCTCCCAAAATGTGTTTGTCATTCTTGTTTGGTGTGGGTTCACAGTGTGGCGCATATTTGTAACAGTGTTAAAGTTGTTTATTTCGGCCACCCTCAGTGTGACCTGTATGACTGTTGACCAAGTATGCATGGCATTCACTTGTGTGTGTGAAAAGCCGTTGATATTATGTGACTGGGCCGGCACGCAAAGGCAGTGCCTTTAAGGTTTATAGGCGCTCTGTACTTCTCCCTACGTCCGTGTACACAGCGGCGTTTTAAAAAGTCATACATTTTACTTTTTGAAACCGATACCGATAATTTCCGATTATATTTTAAATCATTTATCGGCCGATATTATCGGACGTCTCTAACTAAAAGCCATAAAATATGTTGGAGGGGCTCAAATATATAAAATGGCTAAATTTATAGTATTGAGAAATAAAGTTGCACTTAACTATTGAACATGTAGGCAGAGGTAGAGTTATACATTGCTGGCAATTAAGTTAGGACCTTTTTAACAAATGTGCAAAGTAACAATATAAAATAAGGCTGTCAACGCTAAGGTGTTTAACGCATGTGATTAATAAAAAAATAGCGCGTTTTCATAAATTAATCAAAATTAATCACACCATTTGTTATGATTGCGCGTGAACCCAGTAGTCGGCGCCTATTGTTACACGGTGCAAAGATAAGTGATGAGAGTCGGCCAATTTCACTTCAGATCAAACTGAGGTAATTTGTTGGCATTGCAGCAACATACTTTCTTATCGTCGGCGCACAACACGTTTAAGATAGCATTGCATTTGATGTCCAGAGGCATTAAAATTGTTGATACAATTGTAAAACTGTGCCGATTGTTGTAAGGCAATCAATCGAATGGTAAATGAAAATGAATTCAATAACTTTGTCGTTATCGATAAATTGCTACGTCTGTTTCTTTTCTTCGGCTGCAGCTTTCAAACTGCATACAAGAGGTCTTGTAAGGTTTGAAAGCTTGAGAAGAGCTGCCTTCTTATGGCAAATGAAACGGTTCAGGAGGCCCAAACCCTGACATCATGTCATGTTAATGAGGAAGCTGAGTTTGTTTCATAAGCGACTCCCTCAATGTCACTCAGACGTCTCCACTTCAACAACACATGAGCTAACTTGGCTAACATTCGTAGGTCTGGTGACGCACCTGACGTGACCTAAGGTGGCCTAGGATGGACAAACTAGACATTCTCACAACAGACACAACTTGTATTCTCTGAACATTCCCACAGTAAATGAATGAGTTCCTTCAGCTGTCTGAAACGTTATACATAACTTGCTATCAACTGTACCCATTTTAAAGAACAAAGGGTGTAAAATACAATCAATCAAGATGTTTAATTGACTAAGCTTCTTTTTAATACATTTAATGCAGGTGTGTCAAAGTCGAGGCCCGCGGGCCAGATCTGGTCCGCAAATGAATTATTTGCGATGAAACAGACGACTTAATAGCTGACCCACATGCTGTCTCAAAATGTCCTCTACAATCCGCGACGTCACGCGCTGACGTCATCATACCGAGACGTATTCAGCAGGATATGTCGCGCGGAATTTAAAATTGCACTTTAGTAAACTAACCCGGCCGTATTGGCATGTGTTGCAATGTTAAGATTTCATCATTGATATATAAACTATCAGACTGTGTGGTCGGTAGTAGTGGGTTTCAGTAGGTCTTTAAGTCAAAGTCCACGTTAATCAACATTAAACTGCCTCAAGTTGTTGCTCAGATTAAATAAAATGACAAAACTTTTCTTCTACATATAAAAAGTGCAACATTAAACAGTTTCAAGTCAACTCAGCCTCAGATTAACTTTTCTGGCTAACTTGGCAGTAAGAGGATTTATTGGCTAATTGTTCTTCCACCATAGAAGTGGGTCAAAATCTAGTTTCTAATGCAATATGGTCTTAAATCTGCTGCTATTAAAACATTTGTTATTGCTTTAGCCCTGCCTGACTCGCCGAGGAGAGGCTGCTTGAATGCGGTGGTGACGCTTCAAATGGGTTAGCATGTTTGACGTGTTGTCAGAAGCAGCTGCTGAACAATGTCGGCAAACCTCCGTCCTCCATTGTTGTATCGCGCAGCCATAGTGTTCCCAAACGGGAGATCTTAATGAGGCAGGAGGGTCTTCCAGCTCTGGCTTTTACATGTTGTCGTAGCCCGGTCGTTGCTAGCATGCCGTGTGTTGTGCCTCGGTGTGCATAGTTTACACAACGTGCGTTGCGCTACTTAATATGTCCGTGTGGAAACTTGTTCGGTACACCTCCAAACCGAACCGGAACCCCCGTACCGAAACGGTTCAATACAAATACACGTACCGTTACACCTCTAATCACAAGTCAATAGTTAGTAAATAATAGGCTACATATACTGTATCCATTTATACAATGTATTACTTTGTTTTTTTAATGTAAAAGACCCTCGTTTTTAATGTGTTGTGGCTTTTGTTTTGCAGTGGTGCCGCACCACAATAAATGACATGTCGGGAAAACCCTGGCATTTATAAAAAAAATATATATATTAGGTAACACTCAATTATTCAAAGCAACAGAATAAAAATCTAAGCTTTTTTTTAATCAAATTATTTTCTATTATTAAATTATTTTTTTTGCATTTACTTAAATACAACTTATTCCTATTTTATTACTTTTATAACACTTGTAATATTACTTTTACCCGTATTCTTAAAACTTTAATTTCTTCTTTTTCCCTAACACTGCACAATTTACATTTTGTCATTTTTTATCATATACTAAACAATTTTTTTTATTGATATTGGCATGCACCTGGAGATAGGTTGATTGGCAACACTAAATTGACCCTAGTGTGTGAATGTTGTCTGTCTATCTGTGTTGACCCTGCGATGAGGTGGCGACTTGTCCAGGGTGTACCCTGCCTTTTGCCCGAGTGCAGCTGTGATAGGCTCCAGCGACCCAGAGAGGGACAAGCGGTAGAAAATGGATGGATTTATATATTTTTTCAACACCATCCTTTTTTCACACAAGATATAAACATACTTTCTATTAAAAATACAGGCAAACAATATATTGTGTATGTCAGCATATAAAATATAGCAATGAACTATCAGCAATAAAAAAAAAAGGTTAAGTTCTGTTTCTTTCTTCACCTTTTCGGACACAATCTTGTTCAGCATGTCGGAAACATTCTTTGCTCTTTTATTGTGTGTTGTGCTGTAGAGTAGGCCTTCCAGAAGCACAAAAAGTGATTCCATTTGCCTTGTCCCGATGTGTCCCTTCTAATAAGATTGGGATCTTCATCCAAGATATTTGACGTCATGAAAGAAACGTAGAGGATGACGCAGTTTGCTTACGTCTTATAAAACACTGCTGTGGCTGCTTCTGGCTGCAGGGAGGATGTGGGGTTATAGTCACCTACAGTGTTTGTCTGCACTGTAAATGCATTCATCATAGCCAAGGCATTTGGTCACCTTAACTGCAAAGAAATTGGGGCATTAATTAGTAGCAGGTGGTAATTATTTCTGAAATATTCATATTTTATTTCTCAGTTGTAGCTCAATGCAGACCTATACAGCACCTGTCAAAAGTTTGGACTATTTGACATGCTATTGATTGAAAAAGCGTATTCCAACGTTTGTCTGGCACTGCAAGTGAGATATCTAAATTTTGGGGCGGTATTCTTTTATATATATATATATGATTATGCCTTAGTTCTTTTGTCATTGTGCTCTGAATGTCACTTAGCAAATGTAATTATGTTTTCAAAGGCTGGTGTGTATTGTATATCTTTTAGTTTGAGTGTGAGTTCTCAGTTTGTGTGCAGGAGGATTATGTAAAAACTGTTAATCCTGTTTACCACAATACTTGGTGGAGGCGTGGGCCATGATATAGTGCTGTGCGATATTACCATGTATGCCGTAGTGCGACATAAACATGTCTATCATACCATATAATTCTCTATTATTTGTATAATAATTTTAACTGCTTTAGAAGACACTTAAGCACAACAAAAGCTAAACCAACAAAACTCGAAAAGGATCTCCTCTGTTTGGTATAATAGTCAGGTGCCGACCAAACAAGGGTAAACAGCAAAACATGCCGCCAACAAGGAGTTTCTGTCCACTCTATTCTTTTTTCTCTTCTGTCACTAGAAGACACGACAAGAAAAACGGTACAGAATTGGTGTTAAAATGCGACCAAGTACTAACGTTACCTCAAAACCATGTAGTGATGAAAAGAAAAACAAAGTCTTAACAAGCCTGCATGAGTTGTTGTCCAAAGGCACGGTCTATGACTCGCAGTTCTGCAGACACTGAGAAATGACAGATACCATGTCTAGTTTCATATGTGTAGACATAACGGGTGCACAATTAATCGTCATCAAATTGACATTGATGTTTTAATTAGTGCGATTACGTAACCACTAGAGGCTGAGGTTGTTGTTTTTTCTCTGCTGTCACTGGTATTTGAGTAACAGACATGTTCGCCAACCAGAACTTTTGAGTCTTGCATTTCTTACTCGCTTCAAACACGGAAAAAAAGGTCACTCACCTGAGCAGTGACGGGCAGTAATAAACTACATGTAGCTAAGCTACGTAGCCTAACTACATTTCCCAGTAGCTTAGCAGTAGCTTTGCTACTTTTTGAACAAATAGCTTTTACTGTAGCTTAGCTATTTGAGACCCACGTTGCTTGTAGCTTACACGCTCGAAGAGAGAAAATGGACTGGGAATCCAGGCCAAAGAAATATGGAGAAAATACAATGACCTGGATGAATGAGAATATCCATACTTATGGAGAAAATCCATTATGATTGGTTGGTGTTCGTAACATTACAGAGTGGCCATTCAGAGGCAAGATAAGGTGGGGCATCAAAACCAGAAAGCAAAATCATAACAACCTACTCAGTGGCCAACCTACTCAGTGGCCTAGTGGTTAGAGTGTCCGCCCTGAGATCGGTAGGTTGTGAGTTCAAACCCCGGCCGAGTCATACCAAAGACTATAAAAATGGGACCCATTACCTCCCTGCTTGGCACTCGGCATCAAGGGTTGGAATTGGGGGTTAAATCACCAAAATGATTCCCGGGCGCGGCCACCGCTGCTGCCCACTGCTCCCCTCACCTCCCAGGGGGTGATCAAGGGTGATGGGTCAAATGCAGAGAATAATCTCGCCACACATAGTGTGTGTGACAATCATTGGTACTTTAACTTTAACTTTAACTTTATAACAGACACGCAGTCATATCACATGACGACAATGCAGTCAGAGACAGAGGGATGACTAAAAAAGACAAAAAATGTCAGGAATTCTGTGGACGATGAAGACGACGTCCACAAAAATGTGTGTCCTTGGCCATATTTAGACAAATGTATGCGTTTAGAGCAGTGGTTCTTAACCTGGGTTCGATCGAACCCTCGGGGTTCGGTGAGTCGACCTCAGGGGTTCGGCAGAGCCTCCGCCGCGGAGGTCAAGACACACCCGACTCATCGTGTAAACAAAAGCCTGTCGGCGTATTATGGATGCCCCCAAACAATGTTCCCTCTAATTTTCCATATGTGCAAACACAAAAACTCCTTGAGCATTCAGTGGAGCACATGTGAGCGACGTCAAACGTGCACATGCACTGTGGTTACACTTGCAGCACACCTGTCCCAAACCTGACTAAATAACAAGTTAAATGTTTTATTATTGTAATCAAATGACAGCAGTCATTTCCATGAGATTATTTTGGCCCATTTACACTGACTATAACATATTGTTTTTCATGAGCTGTGTACTAGTATTATATGTCTGGGCGGGAGTCTTGCTTTGGAAATAATGTGTACCCCTTTCAGATATCGCATTTAGTTCCCACTAAAACATTCACACGTTGCACAATGAGATGTAAACATGGAATCATGTGTCCATTCCTGTAACTTTCCGTTTGTAAAATATATCTTTATTAGTATTTCTTTAATATAATAACATCATTTTATGATTACGGTTCGGGTTCGGTGAATGCGCATATGTAACTGGTGGGGTTTGGTACCTCCAACAAGGTTACGAACCACTGGTTTAGAGAAAAACAATACCCAAAACCTTAGTTTTTATTTGTTTGAACCAAACCATAACATAAAACTAAACCGCTCTCTTCATCTAAAACATCCAACACAAAATTTAGGAACGCACGTTAACGTCAGTTGAGTTCATGAAAAGTTTTACTGCATATAACCATTACCAAGGCTATCTGAGCCTATCTCAGCTGCATTCGGGCGGAAGGCGGGGTACACCTTAGACAAGTCGCCACCTCATCTCATCGCAGGGCCAACACAGATAGACAGACAACATTCACACTCACATTCACACACTAGGGCCAATTCAGTGTTGCCAATCAACCTATCCCCAGGTGCATGTTTTTGGAGGTGGGAGGAAGCCAGAGTACCCGGAGGGAACCCACGCAGTCACGGGGAGAACATGCAAACTCCACACAGAAAGACCCCGAGCCCGGGGATCAAACCTAGGACCTTCGTATTGTGTAGTATTACTTTCATTTTGTTTTTAAGTTAAAAAAAACAAAACATTTTCAAGATGTGGCGGTAATAAAAATGACATTCAATTACATTATGAGGAAACCCTGCACTAGTGTGTATATAATTTCAAGGGGAAAAACTGCTATATCGTGATATCAATTGTTATCGGGATATCAAATTACCTATATTGGGATATATATTTTTGGCCATATCAGACAACACAACTGTGAGCTAAGGAATAAACTGTGAAATTTGGCAGCATGATGTTGTATTTAACTACCGTATTTTCCGCACTTTAAGGCACACCGGATTATAAGGCGCACCTTCAATGAATGGCATATTTCAAAACTTTGTTCATATATAAGGCGCACCTATGCATCCATTAGATGGAGCTGCGTTCAAGGGAATGTTAACAAAACAGTCAGATAGGTCAGTTAAACTTTATTAATAGATTACAAACCAGCGTTCTGACAACTCTGTTCTCTCCCAAAATGAATAAACAGCTGTTTTATTTTCCCCGAGGTAAAGTCTGTGACGTGGTGTTTTGTTTATCTTTTAACAACAGCAAGGTATAACATGTAGTGCAACATTTATATCACATAGTGGAGCGGAACTTTTCCCTGATTCAATAAACACGTAAAAAACAGTGATACTGTTACGGTAAATCAAACGTTAGTGCAATCACAATATAGTAACACTCGAAATAGTGCAGAGCAATAACAATATCAATAACTCAACGTTGCTCAAACGTTATTGTCACACAACACAACACACAAAATAAACATGTAAAGCTCACTTTATGAAGTTATTCCTCATCAACGAATCCCTCGAATTCTTCTTCTTCAGTGTCTGAATTAAACAGTTGGGCGGATACGGCATCCAACATGCCCGGCTCCGTCTCGTCGAAGTCGTCATTAATGGAGTCCGTGTCGCTGCTGCTCTAGTCCCGTGTTCTATTGCGTGACTGATCGTCTTAAGTTTAAACTCTGAGTCGTAAGCGTGTCTCTTAGTAGGAGCCATTTTGGGGTCTTTACATAATGGGAAATCAAAACGGCACGCCTCGAGCAGTCATATATCCCAGCATGCACCGCGCGCTTCTTCTTCTTCTACGGGGGCAGCTGCTTACTGTAGAAGAAGAGGGAAAAAGAAGTTGGCGGCTGCTTACCGTAGTTGCGAGACCTAAACTTTATGAAAATGAAGTTTAGGTTTGTTGTGGCTCAATATTGGTCCATATATAAGGCGCACCTGATTATAAGCGCACTGTCAGCTTTTGAGAAAATTTGGAGGTTTTTAGGTGCGCCTTATAGTACGGAAAATACGGTACTTTGTTTTACCTATAACCTGTTTTGACAATATTTTAATATGATTTACCGTATTTTTCGGACTATAAGTTGCAGTTTTTTTTCATAGTTTGGCCGGGGGTGCGACTTATACTCAGGAGCGACTTATGTGTGAAATTATTAACACATTACCATAAAATATCAAATAATATTATTTAGCTCATTCATCTAAGAGACTAGACCAGTAGTTCTTAATCTTGTTGGAGGTACCGAACCCCACCAGTTTCATATGCGCATTCACCGAACCCTTCTTTAGTGAAAAATAAAATGTTTTTTTTTTTTCAAATTCAAGACAAAGTTATATGTTTTTGGTAACACTTTAGTATGGGGAACATATTCTAAGTAACAAAGACTTAATTTAGAGTTATTTGGTTAGTGTTAGGGTTAGAGGGTTAGGGCCAGGGTTAGAGGGTTAGGGTTATAATAAGGCCATGCCAAATAAGGCATTAAAAAGTACTTAATAATGACTAGTTAAGAGCCAATATGTTACTAATTTGCATGTTAATAAGCAACTAATTGATGGTGAATATGTTCCCCATACTAAAGTGTTACCATGTTTTTTTACTGGTGCACAAAATGTACCGTGCATGAACATCACCTTGTTCAAAGAACAAAACCAACACAGTGCATAACCTCACAACAAATTACACACCTGCAAATCAGTGTGACTTCTGCTGTTGCCATATCCGTAATATGCAGATAGGGAGAAGTTTTTATTTACACGATGAGTCGGGTGTGTCTTGACCTCCGCCGAACCCCTGAGCCCAACTCACCGAACCCCTAGGGTTCGATCGAACCCAGGTTAAGAACCACTGGACTAGACGTATAAGATTTCATGGGATTTAGCGATTAGGAGTGACAGATTGTTTGGTAAACGTATAGCATGTTCTATATGTTATAGTTATTTGAATGACTCTTACCATAATATGTTACGTTAACATACCAGGCACGTTCTCAGTTGGTTATTTATGCCTCATATAACGTACACTTATTCAGGCTGTTGTTCACTATTCTTTATTTATTATAAATTGCCTTTCAAATTTCTATTCTTGGTGTTGGGTTTTATCAAATAAATGTCCCCAGAAAATGCGACTTATACTCCAGTGCGACTTATATATGTTTTTTTCCTTTTTTATCATGCATTTTCGGCCGGTGCGATTTATACTCCGGAGCGACTTATACTCCGAAAAATACGGTACATGTGAAATAATATATTGCGAGAATCAGTTTGAATGGACAATCAATTATGAATGGAATTGTCACTCCACAAATTAGAATCGAATTTAACTGTGAGTTGTTGCACTAAGATTCACATTCCTAGATGTTTACAATGACATCTGTAAATGTTGTCAAATATGGATCATGAGTCGGCAGATTTTTTAATGCAGCTTTTGTTTTGGATTTTATCAGATTGTACAGGTGTAGGTGTTGTGGTCATCAAAAGCATTACCTGGAAGTGTGATCTCGGCAGGTATGTGTTTGCAGTTTTAGCTGCTTACTGTACTGACTCAAACTGGTCCGAGATGTTGCTCTTTCCAACAACACCAGCTGCTCCCTCACCCGCTTTTACCCCAGTGAGTGTCCACCCTTCATGCTCCTTTCCTATGCCTCTAAAAGGGCATTTTCTCTCTCTTGGCGAACAGCCTTCCCCAATTTTGGGGGGATCAGCAAGGATCAGTAAACTTGGTTCTGAGCTGATGACTTGGAAATTAAAAAATATAGTGAACTTGCATAAGAGGCTGCCCGTGCGTCCTTTGGCCTTGAGGACTGAGCTGTTTTCAGCTTTCCTTTGAGAAACGAGTGTGACTACCAAAAACAGCTAGACGTTCCTGAGCTTACTGCTCTACATAATCTGTGCTTTGGCATGTTTGTGCATCCATTACTTAATCACACAATGCTGTATTACTGCAACTTTCTCGTCTTTTTTATATTTCTATTGTGCAAGGTGGCAGTGGGGAGCCAGACTTGTTCTCAAGCATGGCACAAATTAGTGCAATGTTTCCCAAACAGTGGGGCGAGCCCGTCTGGGGTTTAGCCAGTATTAGCATGGTTCAACAATAAACAAACCTCCAGCTATAGGTGGCAGCAGTTCTCAAATGAATCAACAAGTTGACCAGGAAATATGACAAGGTATCCATAGTCGTTGGTAAATTCCATAAGTCGTTTTCATTTGAGGCCAAATCGCAGTTACAGTTACCCTTAGAGTTCCACTTGTACGAGTAAATATATATAAATGTTATTGTATAATTAAAGTATGCATTTGATTATATTTATTGTACAAATTGATGAATAACTTGCTTTGTAATCATAAGTCAGGGTCACAAGCAGATATGCAAATAAATGCGGTACTTGTAATGTTTCTGTCAAAAAGTGTCCAAAGTGATGGAATCCAAGACAATGCTTGTAGTTTCGCTCTGTGCTTCTCTCTCAGAGCCTGAGCGTCAAGGACTAAACTTCAGTTGTGTCCTGGTTAAACTTTAATAAGTAATCTGCCACCCAATATTTAACATCTAAAATTTAAAAACAGAACATGTGTACAAACTGTATCAAAGTGGCGCCCCACGTTTTTTATTTTTTAGTATATGGTCCTTGTTGGAAAAAGTTTGGACACCCCTAAATTTTAGTATTAAAGACGAAGTGCTTTATTGAGGCATTTATTTTACAGGCTGTCGTGGGCCACATCAAATGACGTGACGAGCCCCGGGCGAGTTTGACACCTGAGACTTAGATTTAGACTTCCTTTTAGTGTCATTCAAATTTGAACTTTACAGTACAGATAAGAACAAAATTCCGTTGCATTAGCTAGTTGTAGTGCAGGATAAAAGAGCAATAATGTGCAGATATAAATAAATAGATTACTGTACAGATAAATATATGGCACTTTTTCATATGCATCCACGTTTATGGTTTTATGTTATATTATCTTTATATTCCAGCGAGTTAATCCGGATTATTTTGATGCGTTCGAGAGTCTGATGGCCTGAGGGAAGAAACTGTTACAGAACTTGGAGGTTCTGCTACGGAGGCTGGGGAACCTCTTACAAGAGTCCAGCAGTGAAAACAGTCCTTGGTGGGGGTGGGAGGAGTCTCTACAGATTTTCTGAGCCCTGGTCAGGCAGCAGCTTTTTGCGATTTCTTGGATAGGAGGAAGAGGAGTACTGATGATCTTTTCCGCCGTCCTCACCACTCTCTGCAGAGACTTCCAGTCTGAGGCACTGCAGGCTCTAGTCCAGACAGAGATGCAGTTGGTCAGTAGGCTCTCTATAGTGCCTCTGTAGAATGTGATGAGAATGGGGGGAGGGAGCGGTGCTCTTTTCATCCGACAAGAGTGTGTAGAGACCAGGTCATATTGTCAGTTATCTGCACCCCCAGGAACTTGGTGTTGCTTATGATCTCCACTGCTGTGCCGTTGACGAAGAGTGGAGTGTGGCTGGACTGGTGCCTCCTGAAGTCAACAATGATCTCCTTGGTCTTGTCGACGATCAGGACCAGGTTGTAGGTTCTGCACCAGTCAACCAGATGTTTCACCTCCTCCCTGTAGTCCATGTCGTTGTTGTCACGGATGAGGCCTACTACTGTCGTGTCGTCCGCATACTTCACAATGTGGTTAGTAGTGGACCTGGCGCAGCAGTCATGGGTCATCAATGTGAACAGCAGCGGACTCAGGACGCAGCCCTGGGGGAGCTTCATTACTTACTGCACCTGTGCAGTAAGTTATGAGGGTATATAATAATATCAAGTAAAATAAACTCTTTATTTGGAGAAAGTGCTAGTCAACAACTTACTTGACACATACTGTAAACTGTAGAAGTGATAAAAAAAACTAGAAAATAAGAACAAGAAAAGCCCTCGGAGAGGGCAGACTTCTGCCAGGCCATAGCTCTTATCTTCAATCTCCAAACAGTAAAAAAGTCCTGAATCCTGACGATAATCTGCATCAGCCCCAAAACATAATCACTTGTTGCTTATCCCATTTCTGACAATCCTGAAAGGTTGATGAAAAAAATGCCCACAACTTTTTAAGCTATCTATAGCGGAATTAAATAAGCAAAGTAAACCCTCGTCTGTCTCTATCTTTGTCCCTGTGGGACACTAGCGTACACACACTCACACATAAAGACGCGTAAATGTAAGGTGATATAGTAAATGAAGTAGATCCAGATCAGGCCCAAAATCTGATAAGTTGTTCTTAATCATTTTCTGAAAATGTCATGAAAATCTGCCCATACTTTTTGAGTTACTTCGCCAACTAACAAAAAAACAATGGCAACAATTACATAACATTGGGTCAGAGGTAAATATGATCAACCTCACTCATCCATCCATCCATCCATTTTTTCTACCGCTTATTCCTTTCGTGGTCGGGGGGGGTACACCCTGGACAAGTCGCCACCTCATCACAGGGCCAACACAGATAGACAGACAACATTCACACTCACATTCACACACTAGGGTCAATTTAGTGTTGCCAATCAACCTATCCCCAAGTGCATGTCTTTGGAAGTGGTAGGAAGCCAGAGTACCCGGAGGGAACCCACGCAGTCACGGGGAGAACATGCAAACTCCACACAGAAAGATCCCGAGCGCAGGATCAAACCTAGGACCTTCGTATTGTGAGGCAAACGCACTAACTCCTCTTCCACCGTGCTGCCCAACCAACCTCACTCAATAGTATTTAAATTCAGGGGTTGGGGAGCTTGAAAAAAAATATGTCTCACGCGGGGGAATGACAGAAAATAATTGAGAACCACTAAATTAGTGAGTGTGCGCCTCAAGATTAGCACCTATTTATTTCAATGTTTTTAGTCGGCCTGATTTGCTTGCCTGACGCCATTGGCCATGATGGAAGAAAGGCTGACTCGCTCAGTAGTGTATGATGCAAAGGGTGTGATGTGGTCTGACAGCAGAGGACGGCACAGCTTTGACCCGCCTCGCATGTTGTGTAAATCAAGAGTCAATAATACCAAGGGGAGCATTGGTTAGATGGGGCTCAGCTTGGCTTGCACTGTATGATTTTAGTGTTGTTTTTACATTTCAGTTAATGAGTGATAGGTTAATTGGCAACACAATTTGCTCTAGAATGTGATTGTTGAATGGTTGTCTGTCTGTCTATGTTGGCGCTGCGATGAGTTGGTGTCATGACTTGTCCCGAATGCAGCTGGGATAGGCTCCAGCCCCTCGCCATCCCGAGAGGGTTAAGCGATAGAAAATGGATGGAAGGATGGGTCTGTAACTTAAAATTGAAACTGAAGATGAATCTTTCAAATAGAACTCCATCTAAAAACCCATATTATATTTTAGAGCTGCAGCTATCGAATATTTTAGTAATCAAGTATTCTATCGAATATCCTGATCAATTAATCAGGTAATCGAATAAATCATATTTTTGCTGAATTTTTTTTTTTTTTTTTTTTTGGTCCTGTCCAGTTTCTCAGGGAAATCATATTGTTGATGTATATGCCCATATCAGCTGTACAAATTTACTGTACAAAAGAGAAGTGTGGGATACTTTTCTTGTTGCCTTATTTGTCTTTTGACTTTATTAAATGGATTTATATTATTATTTTGTGCAGCTGGGCCGTAGCAATATTTTTGCTTAAGGTTTAATTATACATATTGAGATGTGCCCTCAATTATTGCGTTTGGCCTAATTGTCTTTTATTTCCTAAACGCCTGTTTTCATTATTGAAGGCTGACACGCACAGCTGAAATGCGTCCGTAGTTGATTGTGCCAATTTGTGTGTGCTTATAAAAACAGGTGCGCTCACAGCCGTATGTGCTGTGTGGTGTGACCGCATAAACAAAGTTCTTGTCTCTCATGCGTTTTTATGATTATTATACGGTGCCTTTTAAAAGGTGGTTTCTCCACGCAAATCCGCTGAGCTGTTTTCAACCTGCCAACAATACATAAACAATATAAAATTGACAAACCACTTAATAATGACGACAACAGTTTTAAATTTTAAGAATGTAATACAGTTCATTGCATTCTTTGCATGCAAAATAGTAATCAATGTTCATTTTGCCATCATAACATGTTTGAGGTGAAAACACACATATAAAATTAGTTCAAAATTAATATTCCCTGAGAAAGTTAAAATAAAACTATATTCTTAGTATCAAAAATAAAACAAGAACAGTTTTCATTATATGAAACATAAAAAGTAGATTAGGTAGTGCCTTTAAGGCCATGTCCACACGAACACGGAGTTTCAAAAACACATATTTGGGGTTAAAACAATCTCCATCCACACAAGTGTAGTTTCAAAAGTGTCTATGTCTACACACAAACACATACACTTGCTGTCATGCACACTTTGTCCAATCAGAAGCCTGAAAAAAGCAGCATTATCTGACGTGGTGCAGCATTACACCTCCTATTATGTTTATTTTGATATACTACACGTACAATGACATGTACATTATCTTTAAAACCTGCCTGCACGTACACACAGAATCCTGGGAACATTATTAAAGAGCGAATGCACACCTGTGCTGCTGAAACCCAACACTCATAGAATTATAACATGGTGATGTATTACATGTGCAGTAAAGTGTACATTATTTCTAAAATCAGCACGCACTAACAAGCCAAGGAAACCATTTTGCATGTTTAAGTTTCTATATAAAGCACACGGACGTGCGTGTGCTGCTGCAAAACTCTCATGGAATTATAAAACATTTAGTCATGAATATAGTGATATGGTACATGTGTAATGAAGGGTATGTTGTCTTTAACATCAGTACTCACTACATGGAAGACGCTACATTGTTTTTTTTAGTTGCTTGGTCGCTTTTTACGCGCGAGCACGGTCGCACCCGGCTCATTGAAGCAAGACACGTAAGTTAACTTCATGATTTCTCATTACACGAGGACTAAAAACATAAGATGATGTGGCATCTTTCTTATGACACAAAGCAAAATGTCTTGCCTGTCAAAGTTTGTCCCATCAGGTGGAAGTTCCACAGCGATCGTATCCAAATCCGCTGACTGTCATAAGGAGTGTCGCAAAGCCCATTTTGACGTGTCTTTTTATTAATGTTGAGTGAAAAGAGCAGCATGTTTACGTTGAAACATAAGTCATCTTATAGAATGTTTAAGGACAGCAAGGCAGTGTTGTTGAGCTTGGAAATGACAGCGCGGGTTAGGGTTAGGGTTAGAGGGTTAGGGTTAGGGTTAGGGTTACCCTAACCCTAACCCTAACCCTAACCCAACCGCGACGTCATCACAAGTCTCCGTGTGTGCCGTGTACACGCATACGCTAAGCGGAGAGTTTTGGAACGCTACACTTTGGCCAGCGTTTGTAAAAGTCTGCGTTTTAAAGACACAAACGTGAAACTTACGCCGAAACGTGAGCTTTGACTACTAAACCTGACCTGCTCAATGGTCTTGTGGTTAGAGTGTCTGCCCTGAGATCGGTAGGTCGTGAGTTCAAACCCCGGCCGAGTCATACCAAAGACTATAAAAATGGGACCCGTTACCTCCCTGCTCAGCATGAAGGGTTGGAATTGGGGGTTAAATCACCAAAATGATTCCCGGGCGCGACCACCGCTGCTTCCCACTACTCCCCTCACCTCCCAGGGGGTGAACAAGGGGGTGGGTCAAAGGCAGAGGACAAATCTCACCACACCTAGTGTGTGTGTGACAATCATTGGTACTTTAACTTTAACTTTAACTTAAACGAGGCAAAATTCCGTAAAAAAAAATACATTAAAAAAACCTTAACGACGCCTCGAGGCAGCGAAAATTCCTCGAATATATTTTGTAATCGAATTACTGGAGTTACTCGAGGAATCGTTTCAGCTCTACTCCATTTTAATACTATAAATCCAGTTGATATTAATCTATTCTTAAAGGGGACGTATGATTATTTTTCCTATAAGTGTTGTTACAATTTAATTGTTTTCAAGGTTCATGCATTTGGATGTTCGCTTGCAAGAAGTTTTGTATGCCTCTAAACGCTATTTGACTGTAGCCATGACCGTTTAGCTCTGATGTCTAAAAAAGAAATATACTTTTGTGTTCATTTGTGCATGACATTTTACACCAAACTGCCAGTATGCGATTAGAATTGCTGCTAAACTGCTGCTGAAAGAAGGTGCAATTGCAACATTACTACTAATTTATGAGTTAGAAATTATCAGTCATAACTGTTTATTTTGTGTAAAATTGGCTGTCAGTGTAACGTTACTCTACTTACAGTGAGCTCATGTGAAGTTTTTAATCGAGCTGTGTTAGGCTTACCACATAAAAATGTAGATACGGGATTATTTTCATTTAATCGTGACAAGGGCACAATAACAGCGAAGTGCAACATACAGTGAAGTTTATTTGGACCGCGTCTACAAAAAATAGGAGTGGTGTTCATCTTCAAGATACATATTTCGACCGTACATAGGCGGAGGGAGTAGAGGGGTTAATTTGTATTTAAAAAAACAGCCCCCCAAAACAGACTGTTCCAGGCATACTCCAAA
Organism: Nerophis lumbriciformis; assembly: GCF_033978685.3. NCBI lineage: Eukaryota > Metazoa > Chordata > Actinopteri > Syngnathiformes > Syngnathidae > Nerophis > Nerophis lumbriciformis. The sequence goes on from NC_084565.2 coordinate 22,905,388, forward strand.
AGGGGGTTAAAAATGTGACCTTCAAAAATAATGTATGCCAAAAAATATCCAATTCATAATATCGAGAAAACAAGGAAGTTTGTCAAATATAGTTTAAAGATTATCAAACTCTTCCAAGACGATGACTTTCATGGTGTGTAGTGCTCTTGTGTTGTTGGTGTTTACGTAAATCCTATATCGCACGATTTAAACCGTTGAGTTTTTGCGTAACCCTGCTAAAAACTAAAAATAAAGACAACGTAACAAAACTGATTTATCTATTGTGATTTCCCATTTTGTTGTTTTAGTTAGAGCGCTACTACTTCTTGGTCGATGTTGACACAGGGGCTAGATCTTGGTTGTAGTTGGATAATGTAAGATCAGAAAGAATCAGAATCGGCTTTATTGGCCAAGTATGTTTAAGGAAGTAAGGAATTTGTGTTCTCTTTGTTCAATGTAAGAAATGACGGAAAACGCAACAGTTACGAGAGAGCGCAGTACTGTGGCTGCCATCTGCAGCGCCATCTTGGTTAAGAAACAAGAGGGAAACAATAAAGAACACAAGGGACTTTAATACCGGTACATTAAAAGAGCACAGACCTAATGCAACCAGCTGCCACTTCAGCAGCACCAATTCTACATACAGCTACAAAGTAAAACAAAACGAAAACCCAAAAATATGAACCGTGATAATACATTTGCGCACATATTATTGCACCATGTATAAACGAACAACAGAACAAAACAAAAAATACCCATTTCCACACCCCCATACACTGCAGTGGGTTTTGAGGTGCTCAACGCCATCATCTGTTGGTAAAGGGTGCAGCAAGCCCAAAGACAGGAACAGACCCAACAAAGCAGCCTAGAGAGCCGACCCTGGCCTAGGGCGCCCACTATAGCCCCCGGCCAACGTCTGTTTTTTTTTCCTGCATTGAGCAAAGAGAGCACAGTACCATGTCAAATTCCTTGTGTGTAAAACATACTTGGTCAATAAAACTGATTCTGATTCTGATGAGCAAGAATCCGTCCAGGGAGGCCGAAGCGTCCCACACCTGCCCATCCAGCCAGGGCACCGCAAAGCCCGTCCACCCCAAAGCTCAACGCTAGCTCCTCAGCTTTGTCTCTTCCTCCGCATCTCCTCCAGTCTTTCAACGCGGACTCTGATGTGGCAGAGATCCAGCAGCTGGTCTCCAGTGAAAACATGGCGATGGTTCCCTCCGAGGCACACTCAGAAGTTCTCCAAAAAGCAGCATAGAAGTCACTGAAGTGCCACCCCTTGTCGTGCAGTCCCAAAGGGACAGGAAGAAAACATCAAAAACACAAAGGAGGAAACACAGGAGCACAGAGCTCCTACACTACAGCGGCTTAATTAAGATGTTAGTTAAGATGTTAGCATATTCCGCTTTTGGGGGGGGTCATGCCATAGTCAATAGACTAACTTGTATGCACACTTTTAACTATATCTTCAGCTAATGCAGACCTGGGCAAATTAAAGCCCGGGGGCCATATGCATTCCCAAATAATGTTTTTAAGTCTTTAAGATGGAAACTGTAGCTGCTATTATGATGTGCAGTGATGTTTCAAATTACCGTAAGTCTTGAACTATACAAAGTATTTCAATGGTTGGAAACTGCGCTTTTGTATGATATACTAGTTACTATGGTAATCTAGGTCACAGCAGCTCAGACGAGGCACCAAGCAGTGTGGGTGGGGAGCGTTTCCACAGAGTGTTTCCAGAGCGGCCAGCCTGAAATGCGCGAAAGGACATTTTTACAACAAAGTTCTAAAGCTTAGTGATGTATCAGATACATCAGATTGTAGGTAAGTTTATTTTTTACTCTTCGCATTCATATTTCGCTGTGTTTGTTGCATTTCCGTTGCGTTTCGCTTTATTGTAAAATATGTCGATGGAGAGGGGGGAGACGTTCATATATTGTAAATATTCAGTGTTTTTTCATTCATTGTTAATATTGTAAATCCCACATTCTTTATTTTCATGTACATTCTCATTCAGTAAAAACATTTAAAATTCCATTCCGGTTTTTAAGGCGGTCTGTCATAACGTTTTTAGCATTCAATCAGACATTATTGTGAGGTTTTGTATTAGTGTTCCTAAAAATAGATGTACCGGCCCCCAGACACATTTTTTTCTCTAAATTTGGCCCCTAAAGTCCAATTAATTGCCCAGACCTGAGCTAATGGGTTATTCTTTAGCCCGTGTACTGCCTTACTACCAAGTATTGTGGAAATCAGCTGTATAGTTTTTGTAAAGTCCTACAATTATTCAACTTTCCTCAAAAAAGACTAGTAAAAAATTAGAGATGTCCGATAATGGCTTTTTTGCCGATATACCGATATTATCCAACTCTTAATTACCGATTCCGATATCAACCGATACATACAGTCGTGGAATTAACACATTATTATGCCTAATTTTGTTGTCATGGCCCGCTGGATGCATTAAACAATGTAACAAATTTTTCCAAAATAAATCAACTCAAGTTAAGGAAAAAAATGCCAACATGGCACTGCCATATTTATTATTGAAGTCACAAGGTGCATTCTTTTTTTTAACATGCCTCAAAACAACAGCTTGGAATTTGGGACATGCTCTCCCTGAGAGAGCATGAGGAGGTTGAGGTGGGCGGGGTTGAGGTGGGGGGGGGGTATGTTAGGGGGTAGCGGGGGGTGTATATTGTAGTGTCCCGGAAGAGTTAGTGCTGCAAGGGGTTCTGGGTATTTGTTCTGTTGTGTTTATGTTGTGTTACGGTGCGGATGTTTTCATGAAATGTGTTTGTCATTCTTGTTTGGTGTGGGTTCACAGTGTGGCGCATATTTGTAACAGTGTTAAAGTTGTTTATACGGCCATCCTCAGTGTGACCTGTATGGCTGTTGACCAAGTATGCGTTGCATTCACTTGTGTGTGTATGAAAAGCTGTAGATATTATGTGATTGGACCGGCACACAAAGGCAGTGCCTTTAAGGTTTATTGGCGCTCCGTACTTCTCCCTATGTCCGTGCACCACTCCGTACAGCGCCGTTTTAAAAAATCATAAATTTTACTTTTTGAAACCAATACCGATAATTTCCGAGCCGATACCGATAATTTACAATATTACATTTTAAAGCATTTATCGGCCGATAATATCGGCAGCCCGACATTATGAGACATCTCTAGAAAAAATGTATCATCTCCGCTAATCTTTCTTGATTAGTGGAGGTAATTACAGTATGGTGCCTTCATGCTCACGCGTTGCACATTAGGGACCGTGAGCCAGATCAAATGCATCAAAGGAGGTTAATAATGTGATGGAGCTTGAACCACATACAACATGAGCTTGGAGTATACAGCCTTTATCTTGTTTTGCCTCTCGTGGACTCCCATGTGACCAAGCAAAAGCAGAGCAGACCCTCCTACTTTTCTTCCTCTCCTTCTTCTCGCTCTCCATCACTCATGCCACATGCATTCACATAAGATTGAACAAGCTAAAGTGGGCACGTGCAATCACACAGGTATCAAATTTGATGATAAAACGGAATGTTTTGAAAAATGTCTTCTCGCTGGGTTTATTTGTGTTTCTATGTGAGAGCAGTGTTGTGATTTGCTGCCCTGGGTCACGCTGCAGTCAGTTATGCATCTGACTGCAGTTGCTCCACAATACATTTTCCATGCATCTCTATGTGTGTGGGTGTGTGCATGTGGAGGGTAAAACACCATGCATCCAATCCTATTTTTCATTTTCATTTTAAAAGCTGCAGTTATATTTGTAGATATGTATGCTAGTCCAGGCAAAAAACACAAGTACTCATTTTGCTGCGGTTCGCTCAGCACTAACTCTAGTATTTTTGTCATAGAATAGAAGGCTGGGCAAAAAAAACGTGCATAAATTAGGAGCTTTATTGTGCAGCTTTAATGGCTCATACGTGACATAACTGATATCCAACAATAAAATCCCGTCTGCTGGGTTGAATGTCCAGGTTATTTTTATATTCTGCTGTATTGCCGGGCTTAGATTTCACAAAATGATTCTAAAATGTACTTTTAAACACTGCTGTTCTCTCTCTCTCGCTCTCTCTTTCACACCCCCCTCACCCCACACAACACACATAATTTTTTCTCATATTTGTCATTTCTGCTTCTGCATGCTGTCATTTTTACAGTGCACCGTGTAGAATTTACATTTATTTGCACACACACACACACACACTATGCCTCTCCGGTTGGCTTTGTGCTGCAAGGTCAACCATCATTTTTAGGACGATGGTAGATCATGTGTGCCATGAATCAACATGTGATTCCCTTAATGTGCATCATCATTGACGTGTGGTTCTGCATGCATTAGCCTGTGATGAAAATTGCCCGTTAACACTGTAACATGCCTTAAGATTTGATGCCTGTTACCCACCAAGGCCAAGATCTTTTCGCTTGCAACTTTTTGGCACTGTATTAGAATTACACAACAAACACTGAATACATCTAAATCAGGGGTCTCAGACACGTGGCCCGTGAGACGTTATTTTGCGGCCCGCACCTTAATATGAAAATGTAATGTTAGTGCGGCCCGCGAGTTTTATATGAATGGCGCTTGACAGCGTCATACTTGCCAACCCTCCCGATTTTTCCGGGAGACTACTGAATTTCAGGGCAACCATTCTCTCAAATGTCTGCCGATTATCACCCAAACAACAATATTAAGGGCGTGCCGTGATGACACTGCCTTTAGCGCCCTCTACAACCTGTACAAACAGCGTGCCATCCCAGTCACATGTTGAATTTGGCTTCTGTACACACACGTAAGTGACTGCAAGACATACTTCATCAACAGCCACATAGATCACACTGAGGGAGGCCGTAAAAACAAGTTTAACACTGTTACAAATATGCGCCACACTGTGAACCCACACCCAACAAGAATGACAAACACATTTCGGGAGAACATCCGCAGCGTAACACAACATAAACACAACAGAACAAATACCCAGAATCCCATGCAGCCCTAACTCTTCCGGGCTAGAATATACACCCCCGCTACCACCAAATCCCGCACCCCCAACCCTGCCGCCCCACACATCAACACCCCCCCCCTCCCCTCCATGCGTCGGTTGCGGTGGGTGGGGTTTGGTGGTAGCTGGTGTGTATATTCTAGCCCGGAAGAGTTAGGGCTGCAAGGTGTTCTGGGTATTTGTTATGTTGTGTTTATGTTGTGTTACGGTGCAGATGTTCTCCCGAAATGTTTGTCCTTCTTGTTTGGTGTGGGTTCACAGTGTGGCGCATATTTGTAACAGTGATAAAGTTGTTTATACGGCCACTCTCTGTGTGACCTGTTTGGCTGTTGACCAAGTATGTCTTGCAGTCACTTACGTGTGTCTGCAGAAGCCTCATACAACATGTGACTGGGCCGGCACGCTGTTTGTATGGTGAAAAAGCGGACGCGACGACAGGTTGTAGAGGACGTTAAAGGCAGTGCCATCACGGCACGCCCTTAATATTGTTGTCCGGGTTAAAATCGGGACAAATTCGGGGGAATGGTTGCCCCGGGAGATTGTCGGGAGGGGCACTGAAATTTGGGAGTCTCCAGGAAAAATCGTGAGGGTTGGCAAGTATGTTGCTAGGGCGGGATAGTCATTCAAAGAAGGTGAATTCATTAAAAAGTGCATGTTAGATTTTTTTCCGAAATCTTTTCTTGCGGCCCAGCCTCACCCAGTTTCTGCATCCAGTGGCCCCCAGCTAAATTGAGTTTGAGACCCCTGATCTAAATGGTTGAAAGCGTAAGTGTAAAAAAGCTTGTGTCATCTTTGGTAAGCATGAGATGGCCCAAACACATAAGGACAGTGTTGTTGCGTTGAACAGCTAGCTGGCAACTTGCAAACAGAGAAACGTTGCACAGATTGATAGCAGTGTAAATGAATTTACACAGCGCTGCAGAGTTGACCTGTGCACAACCTCTTTTAGAATTATTGCACTTGCAAGATTTGTTTTGTTTACAACTTGTTGTTACTGTATTAGAATAACACAGCAAATACTGAAGAAATTGAAATGTTTGAAAAGCAATACTGTTAGTTTCCTGTTATTACTGTAATGGTAATTTTAAGGCATGTGGACCACAGGCGTCAAATTCAAGTAGGGATGGATGATATGGACTATCACAAAAACTGGCCATTTGTGATTAAAAACAAAAAACACCCATAGAACTCCACCTTTTTGACTACAAGTTTGTCAGTGCATTGAGTCTTCAGAGCCCCAAAACACTACTCTAAAATAACACTAAGGCTATTAAACCACATCAATCAAGTTTAAGTAGCACACCTATACTGCAAAGCTGGAGTAGTGTGCTTTGCTAATCATACAGTATGGAAGTTATTTTTATGTCAGCAATATTATAGACATTATTATTATTATTATGAGTTTTTGGCCCTGGGATGAGGTGGGCACTTGTCCAGGGTGTACGCCACCTTCCGCCCGAGTGCAGCTGGGATAGGCTCCAGCACCCCCCACGATGCTGAGAGGGACAGGCAGTAGAAAATGAATATTACAAATCAATCCGATTAGTGTTGTGATGCGACTTCATTGTAAACTCTCCCGCGCTCTGGTTGCATAATGGCGAATAATGATGATGCTTATGAAAATGTCATCAAAATAGTCTGATACAAAATAAATTATAAACAATTACAGGCGAGAATAATGTTTTAGGAACTCACGTCAATCAATGTTCCACTACTGATCGCCAACATGCTGCCCACAGCAGACATCTTCTTTCATAATGTTCTCCGCGGTTCAGACAATGTTGACTTTGATTGCACAGAATGCCTGAAATTGCCACATATGCACCAGTATAAAACAACTAGAATTGAAGCATGTCTGCTTCCGGGTTTACTTCAGTAAACAGTGCAGGACGTGCAGCGTCATGACGCCATGTCTGTATTTGGGTCAGTTTGCATTCACATTGGAGTCTGGACAAATAATAAAAATAAAAAAAATCTAAATTACGTAGACATCCTATCCTGCAGTGTTGTGAACGCACTGAAGTAGCATTAATGCTGCTGCGGTCTGGTTCGATCTTGTTAAGGTTACAGTGAAAATGTGGACTGAAACGGATTTAATTGGATAATAAGTATTGACAAAGGGTCTCAACATGATTTATAATCACAGTAAATAATGACAGGTTATGTTATTATTTATTTAAACTCATATTCATGCATATTTTTATTGAATTTTTCAGCAATTTTTTGTTAAAACACCAAATTATTCAGGGGGTTTAAGAATATTAAAAATAGGCCTAACAACGCTAATGCCTGGATCAATACCAGGAATCCCTGAAGACGAGCTAAGTAAGAGCCCTCTCTGAAATGATTGTTTATCTTGTTTATCTTGGAGCAACTGCTATCGATTTTGTGGTTTTCAATTTGTTTGTAGCAAAAACAACTATAATAGTTTCTGTTGGGGTATCTTACCAAATGCAACAGCTATACAGGTGTCCATGCAGGACTGGAAATTCAATTTCAATCCCACTAGTCAGACTGACATGATAAGAATTGTTGAATGATATTCTGTTGAAAAACCTCCTCCAGCAATGCTGTAGGCAATACCTATTTTTATAATGGAGATATATTTAACATGGCAACATTTTTACATCATTGTGAGAGAGATTATTAAAGATGACATCTTACTTGCTTTCAGATGCTGCAGCAAGGAAAGCCTTTATCACTGAGGTAAGCTACAAATCCCCCATTGATGTGATTATACTTGTTCAACTCATTAATTCATTACTTTGAGTTTGGATGGTGCAGCACGACTTGCAAAAAGTAGAAAGTATCAAATAAACAATATGAAAACGTTCCATGAATGGTTTTAAACAAGAACGTGCTCAAAAAGGAGTCGAATAAAAGATCTAAAAAAGCCAATGCTTTAATGAAGGCAAAACCAATGGTCTTGAAAGCCAAACTCAAGCACATGTCAAGTTGTACGGTGTTCAAGAGGAAATTTAATTACAAAACACGAAAAGAAGCAGGAATCAAAGGACACTATATTTGTAAAGTTACAAAACTCTAAAAGTTAGTATTATTTGCAGAAGACACAACTGTGTTTTTTTTTCTTCTTCTTCTTCTTCCCCGTGGCCTCCTACCGGTCGGACGTGCCCTAAACACCTCCCTAGGGAGGCGTTCGGGTGGCATCCTGACCAGATGCCCGAACCACCTCATCTGGCTCCTCTCGATGTGTAGGAGCAGCGGCTTTACTTTGAGCTCCCCCTGGATGGCAGAGCTTCTCACCCTATCTCTAAGGGAGAGCCCTACCACCCGGCGGAGGAAACTCATTTCGGCCGCTTGTACCCGTGATCTTGTCCTTTCGGTCATAACCCAAAGCTCATGACCATAGGTGAGGATGGGAACGTAGATCAACTGGTAAATTGAGAGCTTTGCCTTCCGGCTCAGCTCCTTTTTCACCACAACGAATCGATACAGCGTCCGCATTACTGAAGACGCCGCACTGATCCGCCTGTTGATTTGCCACGGGGAAGACCCAGGACACGTTGGGAAGACTATGTCTCCCGGCTGGCCTGGGAACGCCTCGGGATCCCCCAGGACGAGCTGGACGAAGTGGCTGGGAGAGGGAAGTCTGGGCTTCCCTGCTTAGGCTGCTGCCCCCGCGACCCGACCTCGGATAAGTGGAAGAAGATGGATGGATGGATGGACAACTGTGTTTTGTTCCGGAGGAAATGCACAGAAGCTAATACAATTATAATAGGTTGGATCATTCTGTCACGTTCTGCAATGATTTGTAACCCAATGACGCAAAGACATGATACAAAGTATCAAATAAAACAGAAGCCACAGCCAAACTCAAATTGTACGCTAGTTGCCAATTCCGCAAACTTAGCACCCTCAAGTACAGATCAAGTTGCCGCATACGCTGAACAGAAAATCAAATTATCAAACACAAGCACAAAACAGGAAATTAAGTTAGAATTATAGAAAACCAAACCCAAAAGTCCAACTTGTCACACCTACATCTAAAAAAAACTGATTTAAACATTTTTTTTTTACAATTGTCATCGTTAACTGTTGCATTTTTTTGTTCAACCCAAACTCTGTTTCCTCTCTCATTGTAGGAACTAAAAATCAACACATTCTGCATTTAAAGATAACTGTAGTGATCTTAGCAGCTTTGACAAATATATTTTTATTACATTTTTTTAAGCTGTCTTCCTTCTCGGAAATTTTTGGCCAATTATATTTTTTTTTAAAAAGAAAAAAGAACACATTGAATTACAATTCAAATGAATGAATGCAGTTTTAAGTGTTCAAAACGGGATATTATAAAATGCACTTCTAGGCATCATTCATGTTTGTATTGTATGACATGTTTGTAGTGAGTACCTGCTTATCTTTGAAAAACTGACTGAATGACGTTGCCGTAGCATGTTGGTGGTTTTCAATATTTAGTGAAATAAACATATACGTTCTGGAACTCATTAGTACTTGCTCTTGCTTGTCAGATGCCATCCTCCTCAGGTCTTCCTGGCCAAGGAAAAAAGATTGGCCACAGAGGGGTGGATGCATCTGGAGAAACCACTTACAAGAAGGTTTGCACTTTCAGGCTGGATAAATTGTGTTTGCACAGATATGACAGATATGATATGCTGTATTGTGGTATTTGTACACTCATCCCCTACAGACAACATCCTCTGCACTGAAAGGAGCCATCCAACTGGGCATCGGCTACACTGTGGGAAACCTGAGCTCCAAGCCGGAGAGAGATGTTTTGATGCAGGACTTCTACGTGGTGGAAAGCATATTTTTTCCCAGGTCTGTGGAAACATGGTTTTACGTATACATACTATGTTTAGATAACCTTTTATTTGTCTGTGGACTGCAGTGAAGGGAGCAACCTCACCCCAGCCCACCACTTCCCGGACTTCCGCTTTAAAACGTATGCTCCTGTGGCCTTCCGCTACTTCAGAGAGCTGTTTGGCATCAGACCAGATGACTACCTGGTAGGACCACATCTACTATACCACTTTTACTCTTAGCTACAGCCGCATGTTACATCATTTCACAATTAACTCGACCAGATGGATGTTTGTGAAAGCAAAATTGCTTGCGCCAACATGTATTCACACACGAGTGCAGTTGGTGGCTGGTTTTGAGCAGTTTTGGGTGTATGCTGTACAGTATGTGTGCTTTGGGTGTCTATATAAAGATAGACAGCTTTATGGTAATGAGCCATGGTGTAACTCACTAGCAACCAGTCATTAGTGCAATTAAATACAGCTAAAAAGAACCATGTTTCATGTTATTTTGAAAAAATGGGAATATGAAACCCATCCATCCATCCATTTTTCTACCGCTTATTCCCTTCGGGGTTGCGGGGTGCGCTGAGCCTATCTCAGCTACAATCGGGCGGAAGGCAGGGTACACCCTGGAAAAGTCGCCACCTCATCGCAGGGCCAACACAGATAGACCAGCAATGACAATTTAACTTTTGGGTTTGTATTTTGTGTATTATGGACAAACATTAGGGTCTTTATCCACAGCCAGCCTGGCTAGATTTTACTCCGCTCCACAGTCCTCAGTTCCCTTGTTTTCCTCTTAGAAATAGTACTGCTTTTGTAGTCACTGCAAAATAACACAGCGTTGAACGAATCAGTCGGACTGAGACAAGCTAACAAATACGTCCATTATGGTGCAGCATTTGTGGGGTCGCCACCCAGCTTTACACGCCACAGAAAAGGAAATACATAATAACGGAGTTAAATTATGTTGGTGGCAAGTACTTCATGAAGAATTTAGTTGGGAGGGAGTTAAATATAATGTGTCCCTTACAGGGATGTAACAATATCAAAATCTCACGGTATTAAGGCCACGGTACCATATTATTGTGGTATATGTAAAAAAATTAAAATAAAAAAACTTAAAATTTTTATAATGTGTAAAATGAATTGGCAGGAATGTTTAGGAAGTGTGCAGCTGGATTAGCTCCATCCCACCCGCGACATCGAGAGAGAAAAGAGTTGGATAAATGGAGGGATGGATTGAGGATTTATCAAGTACCGTATTTTTCGGAGTATAAGTCGCACCTGCCGAAAATGCATAATAAAGAAGGAAAAAAACATATATAAGTCGCACTGGAGTATAAGTCGCATTTTTGGGGGAAATTTATTTGATAAAACCCAACACCAAGAATAGACATTTGAAAGGCAATTTAAAATAAATAAAGAATAGTGAACAACAGGCTGAATAAGTGTACGTTATATGAGGCATAAATAACCAACTGAGAACGTGCCTGGTATGTTAACGTAACATATTATGGTAAGAGTCATTCAAATAACTATAACATACAGAACATGCTATACGTTTACCAAACAATCTGTCACTGCTTATTATTAACAATATTTTTTGTTTGTATTTATTTCGTATTGTTACGATAATGTTATTATTTGATTACTGTTATGTCCGACAGTAACAAATAACATATAAACATTTCTATAGAATGATTTCATAAGTTTTTTGGTTGTGAAATTAATTATTGCATAACAATTGTGAAATTGTAATTTTATTACTCAGACTATAATTAATTGTACAGTCAACATCTATAATCGTTGCATAACTAGTCCTCAGTTTACATTTCACGTTACAACGTTTTGCGTTACGTTTTGTGTTGCAATGTTTCGTGTTACGGCACACGCTCAGAAGCATAAAAGGTTTGGACTAATAGTTTGTGAATACAAGACTCACTCAAGAAGTAGGGATGATGCTCGAAACCGGTTTTCCCGGTTGTTCGATAAGAAAAGAACCGAGTCCTCGGACTCGAATCCCTTTTCGAGAACTGGTACCCGTTATTGAGACCACTATAGTAAAGAAAAAGAGTTGGTTCTTTATTCGAATCCCTGAGAACGAATCCCTTCCCACAGGAAATGCCCTATGACGCAATGTTATGCCCATTTGATTGTAGACTCTTACTGACACCTTGTGGCGATATAAAATACTACGCGTCATTAGTTTGGGCACTTCCGGGTTGGCAAGTCAGTTCAGTTCATGAGACAATTGAGAAGTAGACAAGTTGTGTTAGCTCCTACAAGCCTTGGAAAAGATAAGTCTGTAAGTAAACTGTTTAACTTGTTTATATAACTCAATATTAAGGTGGAAAGTGTTTCAATTTGATAGTAAGATGTCTATTGAAAAACGATTTTTGTGCACTGTTTCAATGGATGTTTTGAGGACTTAAAATGGCTGCCAGTCGTGTATTACACCATCGAAATAGTTTCAACACTCAGAAGTATTTGTTTGATGATAGTACTGTATATTTGTGTGAAGCTAATATTTACATATTGTGTATTACATTTCAGTATGTTAATTGAATCACATAGCTTATACATTTGTCATTGTGTGTATTTCAGTTTAAAAAAAAGAAAATTAACAGTCCAGTGCAAGACAAAAGTAAAGATAGGAAAAGACAAAGCAAGATCAACAACAATAAAGAGCCTAAATGGATTAATCTGCTTTGGAACTTTATTAGACGTCTGTTTGTTAGCTGTCTGCCAAGCTGTATAACCTCAACACGTATAGTGAGGGCAGAACAGGCAATATGCAATTATTGCCAGGCTTCGCTCTCATGTAAGGGAAGAATAATTTTTGATTGATGACTGTGGTGTTCTTAGTGTCATAGTGTGTGTAGTTAGTATGTTCCAATAGCAGCAGAAGTGCACTTTTTGGAGAGCTGTATTATTTTCAGTTTTGTGCCCAAGGGACTGATTTTATTTAACACTATATTATTATTATTTATACACCTATAGTGATCACAGAGACAGGTTGTTTTTGTGTTACTGTATATATTTGTTTTTCTGTAAAATCCCACTTAATATACTTTGGGTAACAACAGTCAATATTTTTATTTTTTTTATTTTTTTAGGGGGGTAACTGTCAATATTTATTTATTTATTTTATTTTATTTTTTTCTTATAAAATAAAAGTGAGCTTTTGTTAAACCAAATATTGTATTTTTTTCCATATACAACAGCCTATCTGGAATCGATAAGAGAATCGATAAGGAATCGGTTCGATAAGAGGATTCGATAATGGGCTCGAACTCGATAATTTCTTATCAAACATCATCCCTATCGAGAAGTATTATTATTACTACAGTACTTCATGTTTGTATTGCTGTCTTTTATGTCCGTCATGTGTTCTGTGTACAGTGTGAGTGAGTTCTGCCTCATACTAAGTATCGACTCACAATATGCAACAGGAACAGAACACGTTGGTAAACCAAAGCTGCTGCATAATACTGCAGCATCTTAAGGCTAAGGCACAGCAATAAGCTAAGATATCATTACCATATGTGTTTGGTTTGGTCTTTTCTAGACATTTTTCCTTGGCAAACATAGAATCTTGGTTAAATAAATAAATGATAAATGGGTTGTATTTGTATAGCGCTTTTCTACCTTCAAGGTACTCAAAGCGCTTTGACACTACTTCCACATTTACCCATTCACACACACATTCACACACTGATGGAGGGAGCTGCCATGCAAGGCGCTAACCAGCACCCATCAGGAGCAAGGGTGAAGTGTCTTGCTCAGGACACAACGGACTGCTTCCAACACACAGACTGGGACCTCTTCCAACAACAGGAGCTGGAGACAGCCACAGGAACGGTGATGGACTACATAAAGTTCTGCATCGGGAATGTGACTGTGGAAAAAACCATCCGGGTTTACCCCAACAAGAAACCCTGGATGACCAGCCAGGTCCGCACACTCCTCAGGGCCCGCGACGCAGCCTTCAGGTCAGGGGACAGGGCACTGTACAGTGTTGCTAGAGCCGACCTGAAGAGAGGGATTAAAAAAGCAAAGGCGGACCACAGGAGGTGCATAGAGTCCCATCTGTCCAGCAAAAACTCACGGGAGGTGTGGCGGGGCATTCATGACATCACGAACTTCAGAGGCTGCAATATGACAACTGCGGATCAGAGTGCGACACTGGCAGAGGAGCTTAACTGTTTCTTTGCCCGTTTCGAAACCCCCCAACGACACTCATCTGCTCCAGCCCTGCCCCCGACACCACCGGGCTCCGGCGCCACTCCACTCACTGTACAGGAGCACAGTGTCAGACGAGTGCTCCTGGCTGTGAACCCCAGGAAGGCTACCGGACCAGACGGAGTACCTGGAAAGGTGCTCAGGACGTGCGCCCACCAGCTCGCTCCCCCCCTCACCAGGATCTTCAACCTCTCCCTGGCTCAGGCAGTCATCCCATCCTGCCTGAAGTCATCTACAATAATCCCGGTGCCGAAGAAGTCTCCCATCACCAGCCTGAATGATTACCGACCAGTGGCCCTCACTCCGGTAATCATGAAGTGCTTCGAGCGACTTGTTCTCCAGCACATCAAGGACCATATCCCTCCAGACTTCGACCCCCACCAGTTCGCATACCGGGCGAACAGGTCCACAGAGGACGCCATCGCTGTTGCTCTCCACTCTGCTCTGAATCACCTGGAGCAGCAGCAGAGCTACGTCCGGATGCTCTCTGTGGACTATAGCTCTGCCTTCAATACAATAATCCCGGACAGACTCTGCAATAAACTGGACACTCTTGGCCTCCCCCCTCTCACAAACGCTGGATAAGTCCTGGATAAGGGACTTCCTAACGGACCGACCCCAGAATGTGAGACTTGGCCCGCACCTCTCAACCTCCCGCACGCTGAGCATCGGCTCCCCACAGGGCTGTGTGCTGAGCCCCCTCCTCTACTGCCTTTACACCCATGACTGCAGTCCGGCCCACAGTGACAACCTTACCGTCAAGTTCGCCGACGATACCACAGTGGTCGGGCTCATCTACAGGGGTGACGAGGCTGCCTACAGAGAGGAGGTCCTGAAGCTGACGGCCTGGTCTTCGGAGAACAACCTCGCTCTCAACACCAGCAAGACCAGAGAGATCATCGTCGACTTCAGGAGGAGCAGCACCGACCCTGCCCCCCTCTACATCAACGGCGAGCGTGTAGAGAGGGTCCACACCTTCAGGTACCTTGGAGTCCACATCTCTAATGACTTCTCCTGGACAGTCAACAAACACCACATCAATCATCAAGAAGGCTCAGCAGCGGCTACACTTCCTTAGAGTCCTCGGGAAGTACAACCTGAAGCCTGACCTGCTGCTGACCTTCTACCGCTCGTCCATCGAGAGCCTGCTGACCTACTGTATTACGGTATGGTACGGCAGCTGCACTGCAGCAGACAGGGAGAGGCTGCAAAGAGTGGTCAAGACGGCTCAGAAGATCATCGGCCGCCCTCTCCCCTCTCTGACGGACATCTACACCTCCCGCTGCCTCAACAGAGCCAGTGCCATCATCAAGGACAGCACCCACCCTGGCTCTGACCTGTTCCACCTGCTGCCCTCTGGGAAGCGCTACAGGTGCATTAAAACCAAAACAAACAGGCTAAAGAACAGCTTCTTCCCCAGGGCCATAACCATCCTGAACGGACTGCCCCATTGTCCCTCATAACTGCCTTCTCTTCGGTGCAATAACCCATTCCACCAACCACCCTGTTTTTTTTTTGTTTTTTTTCATGTATATATTCATTTCACACCATATTCATTGCACTTCTACATTTTTTATATTTTTATATATTTGCACATTGTTTTTCTAGCATGCACACATCGCACTGTATGGAATGGCCTCAATCTCGTTACCTTGCGTAATGACAATAAAGCTGATTCTGATTCTGATTCTGATTCTGACATGACGAGGTTGGTACTAGGTGGGGATTGAACCAGGGACCCTCGGGTCGCGCACGGCCATTCTTCCACTGCGCCACACCCCCCGTGGTTAACCAGGAACGACAATTAGCACTTGGTAGCAAACTATTTTGACGGTGAAAATGCATCAATTAGAATTACTTATGCCCTATTGGAAAACTTTGGCATCTATGTTTGTGCTCTTGTGTTTATTTGCAGTACTCCCTGTGTAATGAGCCACTTATTGAGCTGTCCAATCCCGGAGCGAGCGGTTCAGTCTTCTATCTCACAAAGGACGACGAGTTCATCATCAAGACGGTCATGCACAAGGAGGCGGAATTCTTACAGAAGTTGCTGCCGGGCTACTACATGGTAGGAGAACACATTGTGTGTACACACCACAAAATCATATAATTATATGCAGTTATTGGGCAGAGAGATAAACTACTTCATCAAGGAGATGCATGAGAGTGCTAGTCTGTGCAGAAAGGTTTAGGGTGATATTTTTGGATATGAGTTTTATGTAAGAAAACCTCCAAGCGTGACTTCCTTCCTTTCCTCATACAGCATACATAACAGCTTTGCTGTCTCAAACTCAAACCTCAGGCCACACGCTTTTATAAGAGTCTTGGTCATAGTTTCGTCATTGAAAAATTACCAAGTTGCCTCTTCTCTGCTCTCCTTCGTGTCTGCAGGCTCATTTTTAAGTTAAGCTCATCATCAACAACTCCATGTATGATCATGCATCCTTGCTCGCAGAATCTCCGCTTCATGTGTGGCAAGTCTGCAGGAATTCATTTAATGACTGAGTAATCTTTGTCAGTCACCACAACATCTTTTGCCAAGTACATTCAATTGTTTGCGTGCATCTTGTAACCTAAGTACAGTTTTTGATTTGTCATCTGGACTTATAATGACAGACATGGATAGTTATTCTTATTAGGACATTCCCATTCAGGTTGCAAGACTTGTGTCACATAACTTAAAACTTGACACTAAGAACTTGAGACAGGATCAATTGCTTCAGTGTTCATTTACCGGAAGTGAGCCCTGCTTTTTGAAGCAGCAAATTTTTCAGCACTGAATTTTTCGACACTGAATTTTTTTACACTGATTTTTTATAAACTGAATTTTAAAACACAGCATTTTTAAACACACATATTGCAAACAAATTTTTTTTCAATGAATTTGTCAGCATAATTTGATTTAAAAAAAATCAGTTCACAAAATTCAAACACAAAAAATGTTGTTACATTAATTCAGTGTCAAATTAACCTCCATATTAAACTCCATACATGCGGAGATTTGTTATTGATGAGATAGGAATTGAAGATGAAGTTTATCAAAAAGTTATTCTGCCAATAGGGTGGTCAGGATTAGCGCCGTGTTGTTTGCAACTTTGCATAGTAAAATTCACCCTTAACCTGGAGGCGTAAATTGTGCTTGGAGAATATTTGTCGATTTCCACAGCGAAAAGAAAAGAAAATAAGTCAAATACTGCATGGTAATACATATAAAACTTAATTTAACACTTAAAATGAGGCAAAACATGTAGAATACGCTTTTAAATATATATTGTATATATATATTGTGTAGCTGCGACATTGGAAGCACGATATATTTTCAGATTCAAGTCCAGTTTTCTTGTACTGTTGGCAATTATATTTAATTTTAAGACTAATATCTCATACTTTAAGTCTAGAGCAGTGGTTCTTAACCTGGGTTCGATCGAACCCTAGGGGTTCGGTGAGTCGGCCTCAGGGGTTCGGCGGAGGTCAAAACACACCCGACTCATCGTGTAAATAAAAACTTCTCCCTATCGCCGTATTATGGATACGGCAACAGCAGAAGTCACACTGATTTGCAGGTGTGTAATTTGTTGTGAGTTTAGACACTGTATTGGTTTTGTTTTTTGAACAAGGTGATGTTCATGCACGGTTCATTTTGTGCACCAGTAAAAAAACATGGTAACACTTTAGTAAGGGGAACATATTCACCATTAATTAGTTGCTTATTAACATGCAAATTAGTAACATATTGGCTCTTAACTAGTCATTATTAAGTGCTTATTAATGCCTTATTCGGCATGGCCTTATTATAACCCTAACCCTCTAACCCTGGCCCTAACCCCCTAACCCTAACCCTAACCAAATAACGCTAAATTAAGTCTTTGTTACTTAGAAAATGTTCCCCATACTAAAGTGTTAACAAAAACATATAACTTTGTCTTGAATTTGAAAAAAAAAAAAAAAAATTCACTAAAGAAGGGTTCGGTGAATGCGCATATGAAACTGGTGGGGTTCGGTACCTCCAACAAGGTTAAGAACCACTGGTCTAGAGTATAACAAACATTGGAAAAAAGTGGGGTCGTCTTATATTCATGCTCTACATATTTACACAGGCAAATAATCCAAATCCAACCAAGTTGGAGACTACTGTTGTCTTTGAGTTTCTCTTAAAAATATTTTTCCATAAGCAAGTCTTGAATAAAAGTGGTCACCCTATAATCAGGATTGTCTTACATTTGGGTCAAATGGTATATCTCCTATTCTATTACCGCATTTTTTAAAACATAGAAAGCTACTTCGCTAGTTTAGGGTTTGTACATGCAGTCACTCCACATGTCTGCTGCAGCTGACTGGCTGATGGCCGACTAAGCAGGCTGACTATGGGCTGCATACAAATCACAGTGATGTAACCATCTATCGTTCTTTTTCTCTCCCTCTCTCCCTTTCTCTTCCTCTCTCCTGTGTGGTATGCACCCTCCTCACGCACATTTCCACATTTTACCACACACCTGGCTGTTATCAAGCTCAGTGCAGCTTTTTATTTATTTTTTTCATTTTGGCATTCAGCGCTTTTAATCCTTGGCCACGTGCGCACTTTCACATCCACGCCCTCTCTCACGTTCTCACGTGTCGGCGTTGGCATAGTCTATTCCTCCTCCTCTCTTAGCGCTGACATCAGGGTCGTGTGTGACTGAGGGCACAGAGTGCTCTTTCTGGATAGCTATCATTATGTCGTTTTATACTCCCGCCCACCAGTTCTTCTGCTAAAGTCCACATATATGCTCCTTGACCGTATCTCCCCATCACCGCTTGAGGATGACCCTCAATTGAAACACCTCTTTTTTAAAACTTGCAAAGTTTTAACAAAAAAAATTATCTTCCTTTTTTAAATCCCTGTTTTCGAAAAGCAATTAGTTTGCAATAAAAAGGGACATCCCATTTGGTTCATTGATCACCAAAATTATCATCATAATTCCCCTTTTTTTGTTAACAACCGAAACTTGTTTGTTGTGAGTGTCTGTACTGTCAAAGCTACACCTCTCTAGGTCACTGCTATGTGTGAATGACCGGAAGAAAAGCTTTTATTCCCCTGGGTAGCAGTTGTTTGGTGCCACCTGTTGGTTTGCTTATATAAATCTCTAGACTAGGGGTGTCAAACTTGTTTTCATTAGGGGCCACATCGCGGTAATATATTTAACAGTAGATACATATGAATTTAAATGTATAATTGCCTCATAGTTAATATATTTTTTACTTACAAACTGATGGATAGCTTGCTTTGAAATCATAAGTCACTTCCTGTTGGGTGGGGTCCGTGCCCGTGTGGCCCGACCTTGCGCTGTGGGGTCTCTGTTGGTGACTTGGTGTGGTGGCGGCGCAGCCCCCGTGTCTGGTCTGGATGCTGTGTCTCGGTTGTTTGGGCGGTGGTGTGTTTGTGCGGGTTTGGGTTGGGGTGGGGGGCCTTTTGGTTGGGGGGGTTGTTGGTGTCTCTTGTTTGCGTGTTGGCGTTCGGGCTGACTGGCGGGCTGGCGCCGGCTGGTCTCCGTGGTCCTGGTGGCGTGTGGTTGCTGGTCGCAGTTTTTTTTTATCGCTTTGATTTGATTGGCTGGTGCTGGCTGTCTGGGGTTATTGCGGCTGCTGTTTCTGCTGCCGTTTGTTTGTGGTGTGGGCGCCCGTGGCTGCTGGGTCTGGTGCAGGGGTGTGGCTGATGTTGTGACTGGTGGCAGCGCGCGCGCGTGATGGCTGTCGGGGCTGACGAACTGTGTATATGTATGTATATGTGTGTGTATGTATGTATGTATGTTTATATATGTGTATGTGTACATATGTGTATGTATATGTATATATGTGTATGTGTACATATGTGTATGTATATGTATATATGTGTATGTGTGGGTATGTATACATGTATGTGTGTATGTGTATGTATATATGTATGTATGTATGTATATTTCTGGGGGTACGCTCTGGGCCTGCCTGTCAGACGGGGGTCGACGCCTCTGGCTACTGCATCCGAACTGCGTGTCTGGAGCTCCTGGGTCCCGCTGTCCATCCCTTCCGGGTGCCCGTCTTGGTTGGGGCCTGTTGGGCCTAGTCCCTGCGTCTATTGTGGTAGCTTGGTGCTGCAAGGTATTCCGAGGTGCTGCGAGTCGGCCAGTTGCTGGGGTAGTGACCTTGTTTGTCAGCATGTCTGTGATCTTCTTTTAATTCTTTTTTTTTTAATTAATTAATTAATTAATTAATTAATTTATTTATTTTTTAATATATTTTATTAAAATTATTTTTTAATTTTTCCCCTCCCTCAGGGGGGGGGCTCGGCGGGGCGGTTGCTGGTTGTTCCATCTCCATCGTTGGGGTCCCTGCGGGTGGGGTGGGTGGTTCCCGTGGCCCTGTGCCTGGGTGGTCCTGCGGCCGCCGGTTTGGGTGGGGTGGCCGGGGGCTGGCCTCGCCGCGCTCTCCGGGGGTGGAGGGTGGGCTCGTGGGGGCCCGGTTGCCGGTGGGGCGGGGGCGTTCTTCCCGTCCGGTTGCGGGGAGTCTCTGGGTCCCTCGGGCGGGGCGTCTCGCCTTTCTGCCCGTGTGGGGTGTGGTCTCTCGCTGGCTTGGGGTCTGGCTGTCCCCTGCTTTTCTCGTGCCCTGTCCTCTGCCGGGTGCGTCTGTCTGTGGCCTGCTGCTGGCCCTTGTGGGCGGTACGGTGGGTCGGGCTCTGGGGTTCCTGTCGCTGGCCGGCTTGGCTGCGTGGGGGCGGTGGTCCCTGGTTCCCTGGGCACCACGCCTCCTGTTTGTGGGTTGGGCTCTCGGGGGTGATGGGGCCGTGCTCTGGCTCCCACGCACTCTGGGAGTCGAATGTATTGTACATGCAAATTCACATATGCTCACATACGTACATAGGTACCTACGCTCCCACATACATACACAAATACAGTACATATTTACCTACCTAATGTTCGTACATCCACACGCACATTCAATATACAAACATACACATATACACATTCTGTACATATACATTCACTGTACAAACACTTATACACATTCTGTACATATACATTCATTGTACAAACACATATACACATTCTGTACATATACAAGTACATATGCATACTTACACTCATGCACATAATCACGTTTCATCAAACATATATTAACGTTGTTGCCCTAGGGTAAACTGGGTGTAACACATGGCACACTGACAAAGCTTAACCTATTGTGACTATAACAGTCTACAAGGTTAATGTAGGTTGCTTCTCTTTCTCCCCCTCCATTTTTCTGCATTCTTTCGTATCTCAAGTTATCATTACGTATATGTATTGTTGCATTTAAACAACTGTATTGTTGATAATAAAGGTAAATTATTGGTATTGTTCATTATCAATAGCGCTATTTCTATTGGTATTTGTATTGATCCATTTGTAGTGTAATAAGGCTCATTGTCATTTCTGTATTATTTTTTATTTTTCGCTAACTGCTTATTTGCTATTACTTTTACCATCATATTTGTACATGTCATATTTGCTGATGTTGCTCTATTGTTGTTGTTGTTGTTGTTTGCTGTTGTTGTTTTTGTCTCTCTGTCTAATCCCCCTCTTGTCCCCACAATTTCCCCCTCTGTCTTCTTTTTTTTTCTCTTTCTATCCCCTCCTGCTCCGGCCCGGCTGCACTAAATGATAATATAAATACATTTAATAAAGTCAAATACAAATAAGGCAACAAGAGAAGTATCCTACACTTCTCTTTTGTAAAGTAAATCTGAACAGCCGACATGGGCATCTACATCAACTATATGATTTGCCTGAGAAGCTGGACAGGACACAAAAAAAAAAAAAAAAAAAAAAAAAAAATGAAATCATAAGTCAAGGTGACAAGCAGATCTTTAGAGATTTATTTTGATGACAAAAAATTGCTTGGAATATCTTGTTGCAAGATCTGGGCCCCTGCAAGTCTCTGATTATTATTATTATTATTATTATGAAATCCAGGAAGTAGTTATAAGGTTAAGATCAAGCTGTGGTCCGGGGCCCAGTGGAGTACCTTATAAGGTGTACAAGAACTGGCCAAGGCTACTAAACAGGCTCTGGAAGATCCTGAAGGTGATCTGGAGGAGAGGCAAGGCAGCAGACCAGTGGAGACAGGCAGAAAGTGTGTGGATCCCAAAAGATGAAATACCTAAGAACATTGATCTGTTCCGAAACCTCTTGCTGTTGAGTGTTGTAAGGAAGATCTTCTTCAGCCTCGTTGCCAGCTGACTGACAGACTACCCCCTGAAGAACTCCTACATCGATACCTCGGAACAGAAAGGAGGGGTCCCAAAGGTATCTGTGTGTCTGGGGCACACAGGCGTGGCCACATAGCCTATCAGGGAGGCCAGGAAAAACAAGGGGGACCTGGCTGTACTGTGGTTGGACCCCGCAAACGCCTACGGATCAATACCCCACAAGCTGGTCAAAGAAGCTCTGAACCGGCATCACATCCCGAATAAGTTTAGAGACCTCATCCTGGACTACTATGCCAACTTGCGCCTGCAACAACCCCTGACTGGCACAGAAGCTTGAAAAGAGGATCATCACCGGATGTACGATCTTGGTCACCCTCTTTGCCGTCACCATTAACATGCTGGTGAAGTCTGCGGAAATTCCGTGTAGGGGCCCCCACCAAGTCTGGAATTCGACAGCCACCCATCCTAGCCCTAATGGACGACCTGACAGTGTCAACTACATCTGTCCTGGGCTGCAGGTGGATCCTGAACGGCTTCGAGGAGATGATTTCCTGGGCAGTTATGATCTTTAAAGCTGGATAAGTTGAGGTCTCTCGTACTGAAAAAGGGAAAGGTTACTGGCAAGTTCTGCTTCTCATTCGGCACCACCAAAATACCATCACTCGCTGAGGAACCTGCAAAGAGTTTCGGCTCGGTGTTCAGCTAAAGCCTAAAAGACGTGGCTTCCATTGAGGTGACCAACCAAGATGTGGAGATTATCTGTAATGGACAAATCTGGCCTCCCTGGCAAATTCAAGGCCTGGATTTACTAGCATGGTATTCTCCCTAGGATCCTCTGGCCCCTCTTGGTCTATGAAGTCCCCATTTCAGTGGTGGAAGGCTTTGAGATGACGATCAGCAGTTTTCTGCGCAGACTGCTGCGAAGCCTGAGCAGCATCGCTTTGTACGGGAACAACAAGCTGAAGCTCCCCATCAGCAGCCTGAGCGAGGAGTTCATGGTGACGCGGTCCAGGGAGCTGATACAGTATCGGGAGTCCAGTAACCCTAAGGTCGCCAGATCGAAGTCAGGTCTTGAGGAAGTGGAGAGCTGTCAAGGCTGTGGACGTTGCAGAGGCAAGACTACGGCAAAGGGTGTTGGTTGGCACAGTGACACAGGGAAGAGCTGTGTAGGCAGTAGCAGCACACCTCACAATGACAATGCGCATGAGACAGAGAGAAGGTTGTTGATCCTTGAAGAGGTGTGAGCAGGTGTTGAGGAGAAGCCAGCCAGCCAGATGGTGGGAATGTGGCAGCAGGGAGCCTGGACGAGATGGGAGCAGGCTGCAGAGCGCAAGGTCACATGGACTGAGCTCTGGAAAGCTATACTCCTTCGAATAAAATTCTTGTTTCAGGCGGTCTACGTTGTTGCCAAGCCCATCCAACCTTTTCATCCGGGGAAGGTGCAGACACCAGCTTGCTCTCTCTGCCAAAAGAGAGGAACCATGGAGCACATTCTAAGATGCTGTACAAAAGCCCAAACCCTACCGCAGTCAAGACCAGGTCCTGAAAGCCATAGCAAATTCCATCTGCTGTGGGATCAGCTACAGTTGGAGCCTTCGCCCAGTGAAAAATACCATCGCTTTTGTCAGAGCTGGGGAAAAGTCTACAGCAGCGGCCCACAACACCTCCTCTGGCTTGTTGGCAACGGCACGCGATTGGGAGGTGGCAGTTGATCTGGGGAAGCAGCTGAAACTCCCTGAAGCAATCGCCAAGACAACCTTAAGGCCAAATATTGTTCTTACCTCAGTAGCCTCAAAGCAGGTGATTCTCTTGGAGCTCAATGTGCCTTAGGAGGACCATTGAGACAAGGCTAACGAAAGGAAGAGGGCAAAGTATGCTGAGCTAGTGGAGGAGTGTCGGAGCAATGGTTGGTGGCCACGATGCCAACCCATCGAAGTGGGATGCTGAGGATTTGTGGGCCAATCCCTCTGCAAAAAACCTACAAAATGCTGGGCATTGCACGGTCCAGCTGGGTCACCTGTGGGAGGGGGTCTGATTGTTGAAAGACCTGAAACCCCCTGTGATCCCAGGTTACATCACTGCCGTTGTGTCCAGGGGCACCAAACTGTGTATCAAAAACCGTTGCAAGAGAAAATAATAATAAAGTTTAAGACTTCAAAATTCTTTGTCAATTTTTCCACTCATGCAAGATATATAAAAGATTTGCAATTGCATTCAGTTTTTTTTTCCGTCAAAATTGAATGAACAAATACATTTTGCAATAAAGATGAAGTGATTTACTGATTGGCAGGCGACATACAATGATTTGGCGGGCCTTGAGTTTGACAACTGTGCTCTAGACCAGTGGTTCTTAACCTTATTGGAGGTACCGAACCCCACCAGTTTTATATGTGCATCCACCAAACCCTTCTTTAGTGAAAAACAAAATGTTTTTTTTTAAATTCAAGACAAAGTTATGTTTTTTTACTGGTGCACAAAACGAACCGTGCATGAACATCACCTTGTTCAAAGAACAAAACCAACACAGTGCATAAACTCACAACAAATTAGACACCTGCAAATTAGATGGAAATTAGAGGGAACATTCTTTGGGGGTATCCATAATACGCCGATAGGAAAAAGTTTTTATTTACACGATGTGTGTTTTGACCTCCGCGGCGGAAGCTCCGCCGAACCCCTGAGGCCGACTCACCGAACCCCTAGGGTTCGATCGAACCCAGGTTAAGAAGCACTGGTCTAGACCCTGAATATTCTTACAGTATATTCGGGTCGATATGGTAGAAGCCTGCAGACCTAATTTTTTTAGAGTCACACACAGTGGTAAGCACTGTGAAGCATAGAGGACATGTTGAGATGCGAGGCCGCAAATCAATTCCGATGTCAAACACTTCAATAATGTAATTCTAACAATAATCTTGGATTTCCTTCTTGTAGAACTTGAATCAGAACCCCCGTACTTTGCTGCCCAAGTTTTTCGGCCTCTACTGCGTCCAGTCTGGCGGCAAGAACATCCGCGTGGTGGTGATGAACAACGTCCTGCCTCGCGTTGTGCGCATGCACCTCAAATACGACCTGAAAGGTTCCACCTACAAGAGGCGGGCATCCAAGAAGGAAAGAGAGAAGGCACGGCCCACATTTAAAGATCTTGACTTCATGCAAGACTTGCAGGATGGATTGATGCTGGACCAGGACACGTACAACGCGCTGGTCAAGACCCTGCAAAGAGACTGCCTGGTGAGTATGAAAAGGAAGTGACTAAAACGGCAAGGGTATATAGTACATACAATCAAATATCCAAAGTTGAATGCCTTGATATTTTGGGGTTCAACTGGATTTTTCTGAAAAAAATTGCCAATTTCAAACTATCATCATGCATGACGTCAAGCCAAAAGTGATTAACTCATTTTCGTTTTTTGCTTTTTCTTTGACTTTGCTAAGACTAGACACATTCATTATACATCCTTAATTAACTGTCCAGGTAATATTTTAAGTAACATTTATGTCAAGGTGGCGCATGGTTGCTGTTAGTGTGACCCTAGGATGCAGATCAGAATCTTTTTTAAATTAGGACTACGCTGGCAAAAATCAAAAAGCAACCGTTGACCTTTATGGTGTGTTCCATTTGTACTGCGAAGTCGGAATTTCTGAGTTCGAGTCGGACTCGGAAAGTCGGAGCATTCTCACCACCCCTAAATTCGTTTCAAAGATAGCTACTCTACGATGTTGGCTTATATAATATCTGTTATTAGCACTTCTGATTAGTTTTTGTCGCAGTAAATCTGCCATATACAATGTATTGTTGTACGTTTTTATATGGTAACGTCACTGTAGTGTAAACTAAATGTATTTCATGTGGTATATACTCTGTGTGTCACTAGCAATAGCTTCTGTGTTTTCTCTTAATCCACCGTGCTTGAAGGTTGTAGAAAGAGTGCATATTTTCCCAAAAGTTGTTTATATTCAGACAAGGCAAGCTCAAAAATAGCTGTCGTGGATGTGGCCATCTTGATTTCCGACCTTGTAACGAGAACGCTCACAACTCGGCTGTGACGTCATTCCGAACTCCGACTTCCAACTTCTGAGGTAAATGGAACGCAGCATTAGTCATCAAACCAGTGTTGCAAGGAAGGCACTGGCAAATAAACTCTCATGATTAGTGATCAGAGGCAGGGGAGTCCTCTGATCGCTGATCAAGAGCAGGTGTGGAGAACCGCAAACAGAATCAGTGGTGAAGTCACTGCAAGACAAAACCAAAACAGAAAGTGGAACACAAGAATGCTAGACAGGAAAAATAATAAAAAATAAGTACAGTAAAAAAACACACACAAATTAAAAAATTGTTTAACTGTCATACAGATCCATCCATCCATTTTCTACCGCTTGTCCCTTTCGGGGTCGCGGGGGATGCTGGAGCCTATCTCAGCTGCATTCGGGCGGAAGGCCGGGTACACCCTGGACAAGTCGCCACCTCATCACAGGGCCAACACAGATAGACAGACAACATTCATACTCACAGATGAAATATTAAATATTGAATAAACAAGTATTTCAGCATTGTGACATAAAACACAAGTGTAAAAATAACTGCTCATGTAACCTGAACAGACTACTGAAAAACTACTTTTGATGACAATTGAAGCTAATCTATCACTGTTAAGTAATTGCTCTTACTTCAGATAAATTCAAATGTATATCCATCCCTTTTTGAATATGCGTCTTCTTTTGGAATACATGTCAGAAGCAAAGACAAATACCGTATTTTTCGGAGTATAAGTCGCACCGGAGTATAAGTCGCACCTGCCGAAAATGTATAATAAAAAAGGAAAAAAACATATATAAGTCGCACTGGAGCCCGGCCAAACTATGAAAAAAACTGCGACTTGTAGTCCGAAAAATACGGTATATGTAATTAGTTAGTTCTGTCTGTGCAGAGCTCCAGAGTGGTACGGTGAGGGTTCGCATGATGTCACAGACGAGTTTCTGTGCCACATTTTAGACATATTTTTCTCAAAGATTTGGTAGATTTCTGTACTGTACAGATCAATAAAATCAACTGAATTAGTTTTTGTGGTGTGATTTCAAAATAAAAGTTCTCTGCAATTTTTTTTAAATTTTTTATTGATGTTTTGGGTAAGCGTGGTAGCTTTATTTATAAAGCATTAAAGATATCACTGAGATGTGTAAAGAAAGAAGAGACTAAAATTATTTTGAGACAATCTTGTGATTTTTACAATAGCCAATAAAAAAGCTCTCAACAACCACCTCACATAATTATTTATACTAAAAGCATTCAACCTTCATACTTATGTAATTAATGTGTGCATGCTTAAGCATCCTGTGGGTGACATCCACGTCTCCACGTTTGATTCCCGTTGGCATTGACACTGTTATGCACACTGGATAAAAGCAAGCCCCTCAGGATCCATGCATCCTTAGCTTGTCATTACATTAGCCTGTGTTTGCACACTTTGTTCAGGTGCTGGAAAGCTTTAAGATCATGGACTACAGCCTCTTGCTGGGAGTTCACAACATGGACCAGGCAGAGAGGGAAAGGCAGACGGAAGGCTCCCAAGGCGGCAGCGATGAGAAAAGGCCCATGGCCCAGCAGAAGGCCTTGTACTCTACGGCCATGGAGTCCATCCAGGGAGGGGCCGCATGCGGGGAGTCCATTGACACTGAAGATACGTGAGTGTAGTCGGTGATTAGCGAGAGGTAGGGTACGGCAGGCTTCAGCAAAGTTCAATTAGAAGGATTTATTAATAAACCACAGAATCTCTTAATTGGCCTGAGCTCAATTACAGTCGACTTGGTTAAAATTCTTAGTGGTTTGCAGACAGGTGGGACATTTGAAATAAAAAGTGAATACAAGTGATGTGCCATGCAACCCAGTTTTCCTCAATTAACTGTAGCTTCCCAGTGCTAGCAGCACTTGTGCAACCCTTAGACTATTATACTTCGACCACAATGCTTAACTGTAGGCATGACACAATTAGACTTAGACTTAGACAAACTTTAGTGATCCACAAGGGAAATTGTTCCACACAGTAGCTCAGTTACAATGGATGGAAAGGATAATGCACACAAGGGCAAAAAAAGAGGGCGAAAACAAAAGGTATAAAGTCGACTAAAAATGTATCATAGTAGCAATATAACATATATGTAATATTTACATATTATATATACAGTCTATAATATATACTGATATATTATATTATTTTATTATATTATAATATTATATAATATATACAATATATAACAAATCCCAATTACCATGTACAATATTACAGTATATGTAACAGCTGCAGCAAAAAAAAGGGCAGCATAAACTAAAGAGTAGATCGAGCAGAAAATATACATTATAAAACAAAGAGAGGTGGCTAACATAGAAGCGGTCAGGTAAAAGACAAATATCTATTGCTGTATGGCGAGTTGTCTTGGTACTCACTTTCACGTGTTTGTGTTTTAGGATGGGCGGGATCCCTGCTGTCAATGGAAAAGGAGAAAGACTTCTTCTCTACATTGGCATCATTGACATCTTACAATCCTACAGGTGACCATATGATAGGAGCTCTATGGTTTAAAAACACACCTGTAAACCTTGTTGTCCTGCTTTGTTGTACAGATTAATCAAGAAATTGGAACACACATGGAAAGCTTTGGTGCATGATGGGGTGAGTTTTTTAATAGCACTGAAGCACACACTGACTCACTTTTAAGCAGGCATCATTTTTAACAAGAAGACACAAATCACCTTCTATGTATTCCCCTTTTGTCTTACTCACTCCACTCTTGCTGGGAGACACCATGTGTGTCACTGCAGTTGATGGGAATAAGGGATCCGCTCTTTCTTTTGCAATATTACTGTAGTCACAACTAGGGATAGGCCATATTGCCTACATTTTTTATCACAATATATATTGCAGCCTCCTGCGATAATATATATCACAATATATTAATAGGTGCATACATGATAATATAAATATTTCACTACAGGTTACAGAGGCTTTTTATTTGGCTGCTGAGGTAGGCAGTAACATATTTGTTTAGTTTCCGGTTGTTTTATTTTCTCAAAACTATAATTGATCTACTTGCTAATTTACTGTCTTTTTCTGTTGAAACATGCTTTTATTAACACTTATGTTAAAATGTACTAAGCACTTATTCTTCTATTATTTGAAAACTTGTTTTCAAATAATAGAACTAATGGCAATACTCCAAATCTGGAGTATTGCCATTGGTTTTAGGCAATACTCCAGATTTGGGTGTCGAAACAATACCAAGTAGTTATCGAGGTAGAATTGGCCATGGCAATGTTGATATTTAAAATAGTCAAGATCATTAAATGATTACATTTTTAATCAAAATTATAATCCGACAAAAACACAGGATGGCAATATAAATTAAATATTTTAATTATTTCCTTATTCCCTTTTATTGTATACAATATCTTCAACAAAATAAAGTAAATGGTGCAAAATAAATAAACAAAAACAAAGCTATTAATGGCTCTGACTTAAAATGTTTTTTGCACTTAAAGTCCTCTTGAATGCAGGGACTTATACCCGAGTGAGTAAACAAAAACAAAAACAACAAAAAATGATTTTGTGTGGATAAAACTAATGATCTAATAACTGTAGTATCTACCATATACTGTTACTATACTTGGGTTTTGTTACTGTTGATATTTGTATCGATCCATTCACCCCTGTTTACATTCAAAAGTTGAAGTTAAGCAGTTGGCATGGTTTATTGTATCCTCATACGGTGTGTAGTGTAGCATGTTTAACTATTCCTCATCCTCCAGTGATAAAGATGCTTTTAAGAGCCTTTTTTTATTTTCCGCCTTGGAGGGGAATTAGTGAATTAGCCCTCTCTACATTGTGTGGAAGACGCGGCCGTTTGCTTGTCAGATTTGCGGCACACAACTAGAATGTGTCATCAATATGCTTTATGATGTTATTATAAAAATCATTTGTATCCCAATCCTAGTCACAACTTTAGGTACTGTATGTATGAAAGAACTGTATCTAAAGGTTTCTTTCCTTTCCAATTGTGGCCTCCCCTCTGGTTTGTTTTCAAAATGCAACCGTACATGTAATACAGGCATTCACAAAATTGTATAATCATTACAGAAATTGGCAGTGATTATTAACAATTAAGTGACTAGATGAAGATGTTTCCATTTATTTGTATCATGTTTCTCAACCAGTCTTGCTCAAATTTTACAAACATGTGCTCGTCTCTCCTCATGATTTAGAGTTAGACTTAGACAAACTTTAATGATCCACAAGGGAAATTGTACCAGATTTTGTAGTGATTCGATTTAAAACCTTCAAATTACAGTGGGTGGTATGTCAAACACATCAAGCTGTCAGACTTTTGCGTTTAATGACAGCGCCACCATGTGGTGTATTTGTCAGAAATATATATTAGCATATTAACATAGTCAACACAGTAGCCGTGCATGTTAACCCTTTTGTGTGCAACGGTTCAGGAGTGGATGTGTGGGAGTCCTAATTTTTCCACATGGCTAGATAATAAAGTTCAGTTTGGTTGATGCAGTTACAGCTGACTAAGAAGGGACACCCTAGAATTATCACCTGTCAAACAAAAGACTGACACATCATGCACAGTATAAGACAACTATTTACACTCACATTCACACCAACGGTCAATGTAGAGCAGGCGTGGCCAACCAGTCAGAGACCAAGAGCCACATGTTTTACTATGTTACCGCAAAGAGCCACAACATACACATAGGCAGGCACACATGAAAATCACCCTCTCCTTTCAACACACATACACATACACACACACATACACTTGTAAACACACACACACATTTGCTCAGACAGATTTATTGCAAATGTCACACAACTTAACTAACTTAAATAAATATTGAACATCTTTTTATCCCCAGTTGGAAAAGCGAGGTCAGGTTTATTGCCATCACATGATCACAACATTCCCGCTCGTTCGTCTGTGTTTATGGCCGTATATTGCCCATCCAATGTGAAGTTGAAATATTAACAACGACATTTGGCTTTGTAATCATATTTTTGTTCCTCCTAATTTGTGTTACTTTGCAGCACTATTCACTATTTTGTGTTTCCTGTGTGTGTAAAGCTGGTGCCCCGCGCTCTGCCTGCCAAAACAAAGATTGTGAATGAGTGAAAAGAGGGCTCACTGTGTTCAGTTATCTATCAACACGCTCAGGTGCTAAGAGCGATGCAAAGAATGAGACGTCTTTCTCCCTGTTTGAAGCGAGAGACGAACAAATGCGAGGCTCAACAATTCTGAACATATCTGTCACTCAAATGCTGGTGACGGCGGGAAAAAAAGAAAAAAGCTCAGCCTCTTGCGGTTATTTGTTGCACTAATTAAAACCTTTATGTCGATTCTTAACAGCCGCATGAAACCAGGCAAAGAGCCGCATGCAGCTCGGGAGCCGCGGATTGGCCAGGCCTGATTTAGGGTCTTAACTCATCGTGGAAAGACCGCATTCGATTATACAAATGTGCACATAGTGTCAGCCTGTTAGAGAATCAATAATGTCTACTCCCTTGTCTGCCTCTGCCTTTGTTTGTGTCCGTGCTGTGTTGGGGTTTATATATTACACTGACTTGACCCACATTCATAAATTACTGAAATGGAACTAATAGATACCTTAATCTGTTTCATGTAATTAATCTCTGTCGCTCCTTATCTCCCCTGTAGGATACTGTCTCAGTCCATCGGCCTGGTTTCTATGCTGACAGATTCTTCAAGTTCATGAGCAGCACCGTATTCAGGAAGACCTCCTGTGAGTTTATTCTACTTTTGAGACCTTACATAGTCAAACAGAGCTACGAGAGAAGGGCAAAAGGAAAAAACACGGATAGACCCTAAACTGCCTTATTAGGTTTTGTGAGAGACTCAATTGCTCTCACTGCTTTGTTTCATGTTCTCGAGAAAAGATCAAGTGAATTGACCCTTAAAATGCCTTTCCATCGTATCACAGGGAGTATCATGATTCATGATTATAGCTGAAGTTGTCTGTTTTTATGTGCATTGTACAGCTCTGAAATCATCTCCATCCAAGAAGGGTCGTGTGTCGCTGACAGTTCCAAAGTGTGGTGGCCCTGGTGCGGCTTGGTCTGTCAGCCAGCTTCCATCGGAGAGAGACGAGAATATCTACGACCTGAGAGGCGCTCGCAGCTTCCCAACGCTGGAAGATGAAGGTAAATGGTAATGGTAAATGGGTTGTACTTGTATAGCGCTTTCCTACCTTTTTTAAGGAACTCAAAGCGCTTTGACACTATTTTCCACATTCACCCATTCACACACACACATTCACACATTCACACACTGATGGCGGGAGCTGCCATGCAAGGCGCTAACCACCACCCATCAGGAGCAAGGGTGAAGTGTCTTGCTCAAGGACACAACGGACGTGACTAGGATGGTAGAAGGTGGAGATTGAACCAGTAACCCTCAGATTGCTGGCACGGCCACTCTCCCAACTTCGCCACGCCGTCCCTTTGTAAATTAGGTACACCTGCAAAAAGTAATACAAGATCATCACATTTTCAGATTTTTTAATTATCTGTATCTAATTTTGTGGACAGTATTTGTACATGTAAGAAAAAAGCAATCAAACAATCCAATTATTGTTGCTGATTAGTGGGGACTGTTATTTGAACAACCTCAACGCTACATATAACCCTGGTTGGTGGGACACATGATGGCCGTCGCTGAATCGCTGATCATGCATTAAGTAATTCTCCAAAGGCAATAATTGTATACAATAAATGTCAAACAAGATGAATAATGCAGTATGTCTTTACAGAATAGTCATTTTTATTGCAGGGCGACACGATCTGCCTTGTACACCTCCGTCGTTTGAAGAGGCTACCACGGCATCCATTGCCACCACCCTGTCCTCCACCACCTCACTGTCTATCCCTGAAAGATCTCCCTGCGACACAGTCGAGCGCCCCCGCTACAGGTATCACCACATGCTCTACTGCAATGTTAGTGCTTTGACTGCAGTTGGTTTCCTACCCCAATGGCTACTCTGCATTAATGACCACAGACAGCTGGTGTCCCATGATTATATGTCCCTGTTTTCTCCTAAACTTTAGATTCAAATTCGTGTGTGTGTGTGTGTGTGTGTGTGTGTGTGTGTGTGTGTGTGTGTGTGTGTGTGTGTGTGTGTGTGTGTGTGTGTGTGTGTATGTATATATTTATATATATATATAATGTATATGTGTATATATATATATATATGTGTGTATATATATATACATGTATGTATAAATAAATATATATATATTTATATGTATATATATATATATATATATATATATATATCTATTTATATATATGTATGTGTGGGGAAAAAAATCACAAGACTACTTCATCTCTACAGGCCTGTTTCATGAGGGGGTTCCCTCAATCATCAGGAGATTTCTCCTTATGATTGAGGGAACCCCCTCATGAAACAGGCCTGTAGAGATGAAGTAGTCTTGTGATTTTTTTTCCCACACATACATATATTGCGCTCTACTACGGTATCGAGCACTATTTTTTGGATAACCTTATTAAGACATATATATTTATATATATATATATATATATATATATATATATATATATATATATATATATATATATATATATATATATATATATATATATATATACACACATATATATATATATATATATATATATATATATATATATATATATATACATATATATATATGTGTGTGTGTATATACATATATATGTGTGTGTGTGTGTGTGTGTGTGTGTGTGTGTGTGTGTGTGTGTGTGTGTATGTATGTATGTATATATATACAGGTAAAAGCCAGTAAATTAGAATATTTTGAAAAACTTGATTTATTTCAGTAATTGCATTCAAAAGGTGTAACTTGTACATTATATTTATTCATTGCACACAGACTGATGCATTCAAATGTTTATTTCATTTAATTTTGATGATTTGAAGTGGCAACAAATGAAAATCCAAAATTCCGTGTGTCACAAAATTAGAATATTACTTAAGGCTAATACAAAAAAGGGATTTTTAGAAATGTTGGCCAACTGAAAAGTATGAAAATGAAAAATATGAGCATGTACAATACTCAATACTTGGTTGGAGCTCCTTTTGCCTCAATTACTGCGTTAATGCGGCATGGCATGGAGTCGATGAGTTTCTGGCACTGCTCAGGTGTTATGAGAGCCCAGGTTGCTCTGATAGTGGCCTTCAACTCTTCTGCGTTTTTGGGTCTGGCATTCTGCATCTTCCTTTTCACAATACCCCACAGATTTTCTATGGGGCTAAGGTCAGGGGAGTTGGCGGGCCAATTTAGAACAGAAATACCATGGTCCGTAAACCAGGCACGGGTAGATTTTGCGCTGTGTGCAGGCGCCAAGTCCTGTTGGAACTTGAAATCTCCATCTCCATAGAGCAGGTCAGCAGCAGGAAGCATGAAGTGCTCTAAAACTTGCTGGTAGACGGCTGCGTTGACCCTGGATCTCAGGAAACAGAGTGGACCGACACCAGCTGGACTGCTGCTGAGTGGTCCAAAGTCATGTTTTCTGACGAAAGCAAATTTTGCATTTCCTTTGGAAATCGAGGTCCTAGAGTCTGGAGGAAGACAGGAGAGGCACAGGATCCACGTTGCCTGAAGTCTAGTGTAAAGTTTCCACCATCAGTGATGGTTTGGGGTGCCATGTCATCTGCTGGTGTCGGTCCACTCTGTTTCCTGAGATCCAGGGTCAACGCAGCAGTCTACCAGCAAGTTTTAGAGCACTTCATGCTTCCTGCTGCTGACCTGCTCTATGGAGATGGAGATTTCAAGTTCCAACAGGACTTGGCGCCTGCACACAGCGCAAAATCTACCCGTGCCTGGTTTACGGACCATGGTATTTCTGTTCTAAATTGGCCTGCCAACTCCCCTGACCTTAGCCCCATAGAAAATCTGTGGGGTATTGTGAAAAGGAAGATGCAGAATGCCAGACCCAAAAACGCAGAAGAGTTGAAGGCCACTATCAGAGCAACCTGGGCTCTCATAACACCTGAGCAGTGCCAGAAACTCATCGACTCCATGCCACGCCGCATTAACGCAGTAATTGAGGCAAAAGGAGCTCCAACCAAGTATTGAGTATTGTACATGCTCATATTTTTCATTTTCATACTTTTCAGTTGGCCAACATTTCTAAAAATCCCTTTTTTGTATTAGCCTTAAGTAATATTCTAATTTTGTGACACACGGAATTTTGGATTTTCATTTGTTGCCACTTCAAATCATCAAAATTAAATGAAATAAACATTTGAATGCATCAGTCTGTGTGCAATGAATAAATATAATGTACAAGTTACACCTTTTGAATGCAATTACTGAAATAAATCAAGTTTTTCAAAATATTCTAATTTACTGGCTTTTACCTGTGTGTGTGTGTGTGTGTGTGTGTGTGTGTGTGTGTGTGTGTGTGTGTGTGTGTGTGTGTGTGTGTGTGTGTGTGTGTGTGTGTGTGTGTGTGTGTATATATATATATATACATTATACATATATATATATATATATATATATATATATATATATATATATATGCATATGTGTGTGTATATACATATATATGTGTGTGTGTGTATATATATATATATATATATATATATATACACACACACAAACATACATATGTGTGTGTATATATATACATATATATATATATATATATATATATATATATATATATACATTTTTATATATATATATATGTCTTAATAAGGTTATCCAAAAAATAGTGCTCGATACCGTAGTAGAGCGCAATATATGTATGTGTGGGGAAAAAAATCACAAGACTATTTCATCTCTACAGGCCTGTTTCATGAGGGGGGTACCCTCAATCGTCAGGAGATTCAATCTCCTGACGATTGAGGGTACCCCCCTCATGAAACAGGCCTGTAGAGATGAAATAGTCTTGTGATTTTTTTCCCCACACATACATATATATATATATATATATATATATATATATATATACATATATATATATATATATATACATATATATACAGTTGTGGTCAAAAGTTTACATACACTTGTGAAGGACATACTGTCATGGCTGTCTTGAGTTTCCAATAATTTTTACAACTCTTATTTTTTGTGATAGAGTGATTGGAGCACATACTTGTTTGTCACAAAAAACATTCATGACGTTTGGTTCTTTTATGAATTTATTATGGGTCTACTGAAAATGTGACCAAATTTGCTAGGTCAAAAGTATACATACAGCAACATACATTATCAATTTTGGTGATGTAGAAAAGTTACAATCAAATCAAATTAGCTTCATGGCATGGCCTCTTAACTTCATGTGAGTTATTATGATTGACGACACCTGTTGACTTCTCTGAGCCCATTTAAATAGGGCTTATGTGATGCAGTCATTAGACCCGGTTACTAACGCGACAATGGGAAAGTCAAAGGAACTCAGCACAGATCTGAAAAAACGAATCATTGACTTGAACAAGTCAGGAAAGTCACTTGGAGCCATTTCAAAGCAGCTTAAGGTCCCAAGAGCAACTGTGCAGACAATTGGTCGTAAGTATAAAATGCATGGCACAGTTTTGTCACTGCCACGATCAGGAAGAAAATGCAAGCTATCACCTGCTGCTGAGAGAAAATTGGTCAGGATGATCAAGAGTCAACCAAGAACCACCAAAAAGCAGGTCTGCAATGAATTGGAAGCTGCTGAAACACGGGTGTCAGTGTCTACAGTCAAGCGTGTTTTGTATCGCCATGGACTGAGAGGCTACCATGGAAGAAGCAAGCCCTTGCTCCAGAAGCAACACCTTAAGGCTCGTCTAAAGTTTGCTGCTGATCACATAGACAAAGATAAGATCTTCTGGAGGAAAGTTCTGTGGTCAGATGAAACAAAAATTGAGCTGTTTGGCCTCAATGCCCAGCAATATGTTTGGAGGAGAAAAGGTGAGGCCTTTAATCCCAGGAACACCATTCCTACTGTCAAGTATGGTGGTGGTAGTATTATGTGTCTGGGCCTGTTTTGCTGCCAATGGAACTGGTGCTTTACAGAGAGTAAAATGGACAATGAAAAAGGAGGAGTACCTCTAAATTCTTCAGGACAACCTAAAATCATCAGCCTGGAGATTGGGTCTTGGGCGCAGTTGGGTGTTCCAACAGGACAATGACCCCAAACACACGTCAAAAGTGGTAAAGGAATGGCTAAATCTGGCTAGAATTAAGGTTTTAGAATGTCCTTCCCAAAGTCCTGACTTAAACGTGTGGACAATGCTGAAGAAACAAGTCCATGTCAGAAAACCAACAAATTTAGCTGAACTGCACCAATTTTGTCAAGAGGAGTGGTCAAAAATTCAACCAGAAGCTTGCCAGAAGCTTATGGATGGCTACTAAAAGCACCTTATTGCAGTGAAACTTGCCAAGGGACATGTAACCAAATATTAACATTGCTGTATGTATACTTTTGACCCAGCAGATTTGGTCACATTTTCAGTAGACCCATAATAAATTCATAAAAGCACCAAACTTCATGAATGTTTTGTGTGATCAATGTGATTATTGTATTTTTCGGAGTATAAGTCGCTCCGGAGTATAAGTCGCACCGGCCGAAAATGCATAATAAAGAAGGAAAAAAACATATATAAGTCGCACTGGAGTATAAGTCGCAAATTTATTTGATAAAACCCAACACCAAGAATAGACATTTGAAAGGCAATTTAAAATAAATAAAGAATAGTGAACAACAGGCTGAATAAGTGTACGTTATATGAGGCATAAATAACCAACTGAGAACGTGCCTGGTATGTTAACGTAACATATTATGGTAAGAGTCATTCAAATAACTATAACATATAGAACATGCTATACGTTTACCAAACAATCTGTCACTCCTAATCGCTAAAACCCATGAAATCTTATACGTCTAGTCTCTTACGTGAATGAGCTAAATAATATTATTTGATATTTTACAGTAATGTGTTAATAATTTCACACATAAGTCGCTCCTGAGTATAAGTCGCACCCCTGGACAAACTATGAAAAAAACTGTGACTTATAGTCCGAAAAATACAGTAATCTGATTAAAAAAAACATCATTTGAGAGCACTATCCATCCATCTTGTCATGTAAATGTATTTGACTGAGTTTCTGTTTGGCCATATATTTTGACTGACGTTACATTTACCTTCAGGAGGCACACCCAGTCTCTCAGCCATGATGTAAGGTAAGTGCTATAACATCTCTGATAACATATCATACATTTTGACTTGTGTTTGTGTTTTGGGTGAGGTGCTGTCATTTTCACCGTGTGTGTAACATGTGCAGGACCCAGGAGGAGCTTCGTGTGCGCGAAGAGGACCAGCAGACTATCACAGTGGAGGTGGAGTTAAAGAGACGTGACAGTGAGCCCACCTTTTCCATCCCACAAGCTTCATCTGAACACAGGTACAGCAGCAGCACATTGCCATTATAGATTAGACTGTACAGTGGAGCCTTTCAAGCGGGGATAATCAACTAAATTGTTTTGGGGGCCATATTTCCAGAAAGCTAAAGACCTGGGGGCCGGACTTCTCCCCTTCACTATTAGTCTTATTTTGTGTATTTTAGAGAACCAGCGTCCTCTACAGTAAACATTTGATTCC
Source organism: Nerophis lumbriciformis (assembly GCF_033978685.3). Taxonomy (NCBI): domain Eukaryota; kingdom Metazoa; phylum Chordata; class Actinopteri; order Syngnathiformes; family Syngnathidae; genus Nerophis; species Nerophis lumbriciformis. The sequence goes on from NC_084565.2 coordinate 22,944,275, forward strand.
GAGTTACGAGAGCGCTGTGCTTTTTTTGAGGATCTCCTGCAAAAAAACTAGTGAGAGGTCATCTTTATGACAGCACTCAGCACTGTTTTAAGAATCTGCTGAAAAAATGTTAGTTTCTAATTTTTTAAACTGAACTCGCAGGCCACCAGTTGAATAGCACAAATTATGAAAAAAGAGGACATACAATGGAACCTTGAGGAACACTACCAGACTAGATAAGTTAAACAAATGACGACCTACTGCATCTGAAGTAAATAAGCTACAGCAACACCTTAGTTACATAAATCACATTACGAAAAAATGTACCACTGCCAAAAAAGGATGGAGCATGGAGGAACGCCTCAGTTATGTAAAGTGCATCCGGAAAGTATTCACATCGCTTCACTTTTTCTACATGTTTTTATGTTACAGCCTTCTTCCAAAATGGAATAAATTCATTTTTGTCCACAAAAGTCTACACACAATACACCTTAATAACAATGTAAAGATATATTTAGCAAATGTATTACAAATAAAAAAATCACATCGACATAAGTATTCACAGCTATTGCTAAATACTTGGTTGCTGCACCTTTGGCAGCAATTACAGTCTCAAGTCTTTTTGAATACAAACTACTGCATGTCTTGAACTATAGGCAGTATTTAAATTCTTGGAATCTACACTTTTGAGTGATATTTGGCTAATTAAGGTAATATACTGTACGTCACAGCAGCTCCAGGCAGACAAGACACCAAGCAGTATGGGCGGGGTTTGTGACTTCAATAATAAATATAGCAGTGACATTTTGGCATTTTTTTCCATAATTTGAGTTGATTTATTTTGGAAAACCTTGTTACATTGTTTAATGCATCCAGCGGGACATCACAACAAAATTAGGCACAATAATGTGTTAATTCCACGTCTGTATATATCGGTATCGGTTGATATCGGTATCGGTAATTAAGAGTTGGACAATATCAGAGTATCGGCAAAAAAGCCATTATCGAACATCTCTAGTGTTTTACCTTTTGCGTTCATATTTTGCCACGTTATGTTGCATTTTGTTTTGATTGTAAAAGATGTCGATCAAGGAGGTGGTCTGAGAAGTAAAAGAAGACTGACGTTCATTAGTTGTTGATATTCAGTGTTTTATTGTTCATAGTTAGTATTGTAAATCCCACATTCTTTATTTAGTGAAAAAAATTCTAAATTCCATTCCGTTTTTTGAGGTGGTCTGTCATAACGTTGTTAGCATTTTGTTATTATACAGCCCCCAGAGACATTTTTTCTCTGTGTGGCCCTCAAGTCAAAATAAATGGCCAGATCTGGTATGTAGCAAAGGCTGTGAATACTTATATACATGTGATTTTATTTAATTTTTTTTATTTCTAATAAATTTGCACAAAAAAAAACAATAAATAAAAAATCACATTGTCATTATGGGTTAGGGCAGCACGGTGGTAGAGGGGTTAGTGCGTCTGCCTCACAATACGAAGGTGCTGAGTAGTCTGGGGTTCAATCCCAGGCTCGGGATCTTTCTGTGTGGAGTTTGCATGTTCTCCCCGTGACTGCGTGGGTTCCCTCCGGGTACTCCGGCTTCCTCCCACCTCCAAAGACATGCACCTGGGGATAGGTTGATTGGCAACACTAAATTGGCCCTCGTGTGTGAATGTGAGTGTGAATGTTGTCTGTCTATCTGTGTTGGCCCTGCGATGAGGTGGCGACTTGTCCAGGGTGCACCCCGCCTTCCGCCCGATTGTAGAGATAGGCTCCAGCGCCCCCCGCGACCCCGAAGGGAATAAGCGGTAGTAAATGGATGGATGGATGGATGGATGGATTGTCATTATGGGGTATTGTTAGTAGAAATACAAGGACATGCATGGATGTATTCCATTTTGCAATAATTACACTGCACACCAAATCAGATTTTTTTGCCCTGAAGTGACCCAGACCTAATATTTTTTGCCAGTTTAAACACTCCAAAGGGCTTCGAATCTGATCTTTTTGCATCGGATTCAGACCACCTCAGGAGGTAGTCCAAATCCGATTGGAATCAAATGTGACTGCAGTCTAAACAGAAATGGAAAAAGATAAGAACGCTCCCAAATATATTACACTATCTATATACCTATTCATACATTATATTATATTAGTTCATGTAAAAAAAACTAATTTTTAAGGTGTGGCAACTTTTGTTTTGCAAACTAGTAGTTGTAGCGACTTCCTTGTTAATTTACGGAATCGGGTCAACTTCATTTGTTTTTATTTTATCGAACTGCGCATGCAAGTGACGTTGAGGCTACGTTTGGGCCACATTGGAGCCTGTGCGCGTTTATACTGGAGTCTGATCAAAATCGCATCTTACTTGCTGTGTAAACAGTAAAATGGAAAAAAATCTTAATTTCTGATTTGGGCCACCTTGGCTTGTAATGTAAATGTAATCAAAATGTGAATACTTTCCGAATGCACTTTAAATCACAAGTTTTGACCTCAATGTTCTATGTTTGTTAGCAATGTTAAAATGTAAATGCAAGGATCTGCTGATGTGTTTACAGTTCTATACAACAGGGGCACTCCTAGTGTTTTTAGGAATTTGCTGCAAAAATATTTGTCTCCCAAGTTTTTAATAGAACTCGAGAGCCGGTATAATGTCTCCCGGCTGCCAGTTGAACAGCATTGCTTTAGGGTCACACAGCTAAGGTCGTACAATTCAGAATTCCACCACTTTTCCATGCCAAACTGGAGTTTTACAATATTTGTAAATTGAATGAAACAGATTATTTTAATTATTTTCCATAATCATCTCGAGTGCAGCTGGGATAGGCTCCAGCGACCCCGAGAGGGACAAGTGGCAGAAAATGGATGGATGGATATTCTTAATAGCTCTGGTTGCCCGGTGGACATTGAAAAATAGTGTGCTCAACATTATACCTAATGCATTACATTCTGTCAACATACAGTATATTGGACCTCAATATGGAGTAAGTATTATGAAGGGGCTGCAGTGAGGCCCCATGACCCTAATAGTGCTGCTGACATGTAAAAAAGTGCACATACAATTTAGTGAAAGCTGAGTCTTTCTCCACTGTGACACAGCTAAGAGGGCAACATTTGTGGGGAACCAGTTACGAGATGTAGGGCAGTGGGACAGCGAGTCCTGAGGCAGCTCTGATAAAGCTGACCTGATTTGTGGCACATTTTAACCTAATCTATTTTTTAATTAAAGCTCTGTGGGAGTGCTCATATTTTGAAGGGAAACCGGGTTACAATCACTTTACTCTGTAATTAATAATCACGTTGGCAGGTCTCTTTGTTAGTGGGAGGATCAGTGTGGACTGGAGGTTTGTTGGGGGTAACCAACTGAAATAAAAGGTCTGATACAAAGAAGCAGTGGCGAGACATATGGCCTTCGGCCCTCGATGAAACTTCCATCAGAGCTAGACAGTGGTAGGATTTCCACGATTTAACCTAACAAAATGACCTGAATCTGCTCGGCAGCATCTGACTCACCTGCTGGGAAATGGGTTTGATGAGAGAAGATAGGATTGTAGTAGAACAAAGACACAACTTAAAGACGTAAGAATACAGTAGGTACAACTATTGTATTGGACACTATTACAGTACATTGTGCAGGTTTACCTAATGTTGTGGCTAGTGTGCTTTTCCTATGCCAAGAAAAATAATAAAGAAAGACTGAAGGCAACCTTGCTACACTCTTATTCATTCAGCCAATCAGATGGAGAATGGGCTTTTTTGCTTTGATGTCAACAAGGAACTAATCTTCAATGCAAGAGCAGATAAGGCAGCTAGGATGTGAATAAATCTGTGTTTACAGTTAGCCAGCGACAAACAACAAAGGATGTCTACACACAACAGCCAACTTATTTAAAGCGCAAACATGTTGCTCCACTAGACACCACATTTTTCCTCTTCTTTCCCATAGTGAGGCTCAAGAAGACGAGGCTGCTGCAGCACCTGCCGTTACTTCTCCAGTCTTTGAGGCGTCGCCCACTCCTCCATCCAAGGCAGCCGTAGAAGCTCCATCCAGTCCCAAATTGGAAGCAGCGGCGGTGGCGACCGCAGTGGTGGTAGTGGAAGCCGACAGGTCCCGCCACATGTCAGGCTCAGGGTGCACCAGCCAGGCTTCGGTGGATGACGACGAAGACGCGCCGGTCACCGACATCTACTTTGTAAGAAGATGCACTTTACACATTAACTAGTCATTACATCTTGTTGTGTCTTCACATCTTGTTGAGGCTGAGCTGGGTTATGCTCTCCCACAGACTTGTTGACGGGTAGCCTAGTGGGCAAGGACATTCAGGCCGGTATGAGAGTGCGTGCAGTATGCGGTGCATTTAATTACACACTGACGGAGTGATAACAGCATGTGGCCTGCATTCTTCCACACTCATTGGCTGTTTTTGTCAGCAATATATGTCCGTATAGCCTGTGTATGAGCACCAAATGTGAGATACATCTCCCTGCACTTTTTAAAGGGGTCATATTATGATTTTTTTTTGTACATTTCAAACACTTCTTTGTGGTCTACATAACATGTAATGGTGGTTCTTTGGTCAACATTTTGCATAGATTTTGTTTTACTGACCATCTTCAAACCACTTTCTGGCTGTCTCTTCAGAATGCACCGTTTTGTGGGCGGTCTTATTTATGTACTAAAGCCATTCTCCAGGTCAAGCCCCCTTCGACTGCGTCTCGACCCCATCAGCCATGTTTATTTTATTTTTTATTTAGCCTTTATTTAATGAGGTAAAATCCCATTAGATCAAAGATCTCTTTTCCAAGGGAGACCTGGCCAAGAGGGCAGCAGCAAGGTTACATTAAAAACAGTAAACAAATACATAAAACATCACATTTACAACATTAAAACTTGCTCACATGACACGTGCATACAGACAAGGTAGACTGCAATCCTTTCACAGAAGCTTTAAACTCATTCAACGTAACAAGGCTTTGAAGTTTAATATTCGATTGTAGGTTATTCCAAGCCTTGCTGCAGTTTTAGTGCTTCCATATTGTGTACTAACAGATATAAGTTCGAACGATACGCTACTTTGTATAAGAAATGGCAACAGCTGAGGATTTTAGCGTGCATCTGCCCCACAAGAGCATAGAGTAAGAGAAGGAATTTATTAACTACAACTTTGGACTACAACTGAATACAGTGGCGGACTCGGGCTAAGCTCTACGGGTAAATGAGATCTTTTCTGACGTAACTACGGCAAAATATGTCACAATCACCTCAAATATCCGAACAGCTCGTTTGGAAAGAGGCAAAAGTGTTTAACTAATATCTCCGCCACACCTCTTTGGTTTGGATAAAATTTTCGGCGGTTATCAATACACAAAAGACAAGTGCCAACAGGTAAGAAAAGTTGGTTTTGCATGATATGAGGTGCTCAAACGGTCGCTTATGAAGTTCCATGTTTCCATGACATGAAGGTAAAACCTTCTTCCTCATGGACATCATCTATGACGCGCCTGGACAAATCCGCCCCTTGAATATACTGTAAATAAATGATAAATGGGTTATACTTGTATAGCGCTTTTCTACCTTCAAGGTACTCAAAGCGCTTTGACACTATTTCCACATTCACCCATTCACACACACATTTACACACTGATGGCGGGAGCTGCCATGCAAGGCCCTAACCACGATCCATCAGGAGCAAGGGTGAAGTGTCTTGCTCAAGGACACAACGGACGTGACGAGGTTGGTAGAAGGTGGGGGTTGAACCAGGAACCCTCTGGTTGCTGGCACAACCACTCTCCCAACCGCGGCACGCCGTCCCCCTGTATATGCGCACCACCTTATAGAAAGCAGGCTTTGCCACACGGCTTAAAATAAAGCCTAGCACTCTGCTATGTTGGACGAGTGCAGAGTTACATTTATATGTAAAACTGCATTACTTTTTAGCATTTGGCAAACACAGCAACATTAGCATAAAAGCTGCAGACATAAAATGGCATATTTCCAGTAGGTCTTACCAAAGCACTATTAAACTCTCTGAATTCCAACATCAGATTGAGCCACTTTTAATGCAATATTGTGGGACCTTTGAGATGTATTTTGAAATACTTAAAAAATAGTATATTTTACAACCGTTTAAGGAGTTTACCCAGACAAAGGTTTTATTTACAAGTACCTACAGTCAACGTTCCCTCTAAGGTGCGCACCTGTGCAATTGCGCACTGCTCAAGCGTCCTCTGCGCACGGCAAATCTATGCCACGCACAAAATAAAATAAAATAAATAAGCGCATAACAATTTTCTACACACGGACACGACAGAGAAAACAGTTTTCGTCATCATTGTTGAAATATTGTAACGTCTGTCGAGACGCTTTGAGGACATGAATTCCATCGATCACTTTACTGGGCAAAACTCTTTATTGTCGGCCATAAACACATCACCAAAACATTAGTAAAAAAAATTATATCTAGCAAAACTGGTCATTTTCTGCAGTACAAACCAGACCAAAAGCAACTTTGTTATATCAACAGCAGCCGCTCGCTCTTTCTCACTTGCGCCAACACATGCACATATGGCACTTAGCCAGTGATGCCTTTACAGCCACACAAAAAGTCGGACAACTCCAACACCACACATAAAGTGTCATTCCAGGTCGTTTACACTATGATTTACCAATCAAATGTGTGCTTATTCTAGTGTCATTTATTAGGAATCTTAATTTATAAATATTAATCATGAAATGCTGTTAGTATATTAAATAAATACTAATACAAATATATTTTTTACAAACAGGAAGTTGCAGGAATGTACACATGATCCCCTGCTTACATCTCATTGTGCAGCATGTGAATGTTTTAATGGGAACTAAATGCAATGTCTGAAATTGCTTCCAAAGCAGGACCTCCACCCAGACAAACAATACAAGTACGCTTGTCCCCTAAAGGGACAAGCGGTAGAAAATGGATGGATGGATGGAGATTGAACTTGTTATTTAGTCAGGTTTGGGACAGGTGTGCTGCTGGTGTAGCCACAGTGTGCACGTCTGATGTTGCTCACATGGGCTCCACTGAATGCTCAGGGAGTTTTTGCGTTTGCTCACACACATGAAAAATTCGAGGGAACATTGCCTACAGTACTCAATTTAATGAAGCGCTGTATCAGAAATTCTGCCTTTGTAAAGATAATACTAATACTTTTGATTGGCACTTTTTTGTGGTTGAAGAACTGCACTTCATCATATCTGAAGGTGTCTAATATCTTTACTTTGTTTCATACATACATACCACTCGCAGTTCTACACAACCACAATAACAAACATTGACAGTTACAAGGGACACGTCAATAATATGTTGTGCGGGCATACCTACAATGTTATCATCTCGTGGCATCTGTGTTGGTACGTTTGAGTCATGAAGCAACAAACAAAGGGAATGTCTCTTTTCCATTCTCACCTCAGCATGTCGGCAACCCATGTCGCCTCCACTCCCTCCTCCTTTTCTTCTCACTTCGTTTGTCCATTTGTCATCATCCGCCGTTTTTGTCAGTTCCCCGATGGAAGGACGTGGGTGGTCTCCCCTCTCCGACAGAGGGGCAAGTGGCTGTCCAGCTGGCCAGTAAGTGAGTTACATGGGTCTAGAAAGTGGCAGCTAAGCCAGTGTGCTAGAATAGATTGGTGGTGTTTTGTTTTTTGGTATTGGTAAGACCTAGCTTGTCGCTACATGAAGTTGAATAGAAGGTGGTGTATGTTAGTAGAACCCTCATAGTTCAACACAACATATTTGTGTTCTCTTTTTCTCTTTGTGCAGCATTAACGCTTTGTGTGAGTTTGTTTGTAACTATGAAATGTTGGAACATACTTGCCAACCTTGAGACCTGCGATTTCGGGAGATGGGGGGGGGGCGTGGTCGGGGGGCGGGGGCGTGGTTGGGGGCGTGGTTAAGAAGGGAGGAGTATATTTACAGCTAGAATTCACCAAGTCAAGTATTTCATATATATATATTTTTATATATATATATATATATATATATATATATATATAAGAAATACTTGACTTTCAGTGAATTCTAGCTATATATATATATATTTATTTTATTTTATATATATATATATATATATATATATATAAATAAGAGAAATACTTGAATTTCAGTGTTCATTTATTTACACATACACACACACATAGCACTCATCTACTCATTGTTGAGTTAAGGGTTGAATTGTCCATCCTTGTTCTATTCTCTGTCGCTATTTTTCTAACCATGCTGAACACCCTCTCTGATGATGCATTCTGCGTCGTCTCCTTGTTGTGTGCGCTGTTGTGCACTGCACTCTCTAAAAGCCGTAGATGTTATTGTCACATATGCATGTACAGTAGATGGCAGTATTGCCCTGTTTAAGAGTGTCACAACATTGCTGTTTACGGCAGACGAACTGCTTTACGTTAGACGAAAACGTGACTGCTGTTGTTGTGTGTTGTTACCGCGCTGGGAGGACGTTAATGAAACTGCCTAACAATAAACCCACATAAGAAACCAAGAACTCGCCCTCGATCATTCTATAGTTATAACGTGATTGGGCAGGCACGCTGTTTATATTGTGGGAAAGCGGACGTGAAAACAGGCTGTCGACACGTCACTCAGGTCCGCATGGAGCTGGAGGGGGCGTGGCCTCCAGCTCCGCCTGAATTTCGGGAGATTTTCGGGAGAAAATTTGTCCCGGGAGGTTTTCGGGAGAGGCGCCGAATTTCGGGAGTCTCCCGGAAAATCCGGGAGGGTTGGCAAGTATGTGTTGGAACGCCATAAAACAAGGACCACCTGTAGATGTGGTCAATGTACTTTGTTTGTGTGTCTTTAACCCAATAACATTTTGCAGTTGCCACCACCTCTTATACGTTAAGGGCTGTTCTACAATAGAAGGATTCAGGAGCCTCACATGCCTCGAACGTGTGCATGTTGTAAATGAAAACCAACATCTGACATTTAAACAACCATGCATTCTCGGCTTTCTCCCCATCTCTGCCTCTCCCTCCTCTCCTTCTTCATCCTCCTTGGCTGGTGGAGGAACACATCACTCACACTGCACACTTCCCTTGACCTCTTAGTAGCTCCTCCCATTGGGCTCGGCAACATATGACTCGGCACATTATGTGACTCCTGCTACTTCTAACTATCATTTGCATCCACACAGTCTTGGAAGAATTTATACTAAATTGTCCCCCATCACATGTCAAAGTTTCCAGTATTTCTGGACAACACATCCCTCCTTTATGCATCCCTAACTTTCATTTCCTGTCTTGTCTTTTCTTCTCCTGCGATCTCCTGCATCTTTCTCCTGCCTGCCACCGCCGCTTATCTCTGTGCCACTGGCCTCTCCTCTGTCCCTCTGGCTCCCTCTGCTGTGGTTGGCGTGTAAAATAAAAACCAGCCTCCAGAGGACAGGACCTGGGTGTACTCTCCGCTACACTATGGCTCAGAGTCTAAGGCCCTGCCAGATGGAGATTGGGAAAGAGAGACAGTAAGTGAGAAGCATCTGATTAAATAATTAAATTCACAGTGCAGGAAAACCCTTCAGACGGGTAACTTTAGGGTAGTTAATGCTTCTCAAGTCCATGAAATCCTCCCTTACATTGCAGCTTTCATCCCTCATTTGGTAGTCTGGTGCAAATGGTCTCCAGGTGTGACCATTCAGTGCACGACCAGCCATTCTGTGTTCCTCCAACAATAGGCCGCATGCGTTATGCCATGTCTTGTCATGCCCATGCTGATAGGTCACATGCACGCAAAACGGGCTAAAAGCATCGCATACAAACAAATAATCAAAATGTGGGTTCTGGAATGGTCAAGCCGGAGTCCAGACCTGAAAATCTTTGCGGTGACATGAAGGGGGACTTTGCACAATCTAACAAGTAGTAGTGCTCTTCTAAGGAAGGGTTGACAAATATTTTCACTTCAAGATGTAAACTCATAAAGCAAAGTGGACATCAACAGTTTAGGTGTGCAGACTTGGTACTACTTTTTAGATTCTTCCCTCTCTCTGACAGATGTGTATCTTTAGCCATGGAATTTTACAAGTTTAAGGTCCCATTTAACATATTTCTTTTGAAGAAAGGTTTGAAATAAGTCTTTATTCATTTCCATTTGAACACAGTGCAGCCTCCAAAGTCCAACCATATTGGTGCCTTTTATTTACCAGCTGTTAATTAGTGGTATAGTATTTATTTGTGAAGTTTCTAGTTTGTGCAAATGTATTTGTGCTCTATTATATTTTCTTTATACGTGGACCTCCAAAGTTGAACATGCTGGTTGACTTCCAAGTTAATTCAAAATCGTTTAGTGAGAATCTGTTCCAACTTGTCATAGAACCTTTATTAACAGTACAAGCAATGCTCGCAGTAGCACACTTTAAAGTCATACATGTACAACTACTGTAAGGTAACAACTAGGGCTGCAACTAACGATTAATTTGATAATCGATTAATCTGTCGATTATTACTTCGATTAATAATCGGATAAAAGAGACAAACTACATTTCTATCCTTTCCAGTATTTTATTGGGGAAAAAACAGCATACTGGCACCATACTTATTGTGATTATTGTTTCTCAGCTGTTTGTACATGTTGCAGTTTATAAATAAAGGTTTATTTAAAAACTATTTTTTATAATCGATTTTAATTGATGTAATCGAGTAGTTGTTGCAGCCCTAGTAACAACATGTAATGGAGAGGAAACAGGACATGAGTTGTTTTGCAGTAAAGTTAAGTTTCTGGTTCTGTGGTTATCATCACACACTTTTCATATTAACGGTACCTTACTTTGGTTACAAAACAAAAAACAGCAAATCGAGCTAAAGAAAAAGGTGAAACACACTGTATAGTTAAAACTTTAGATTATCAATGAGCTGAAGTCTAATGAGATTTGCTGACAAAACGCAGGATGACTGTTTGAACTCCAAATTGCACAGTGCATTCAGAAAGTACTCACAGCGTTTCACTTTTTCCACGTTTTATGTTACAGCCTTATTTCAAAATGGAATACATTCATTTTTGTCCTCAAAATTCTACAGACAATACCCCGTAATGAAAATGTGAATTTTTATTTTTATTTGCCAATGTAATTAAAAAAACAAAACATGTGTATTCACAGCCTTTGCTTAATACTTTGTTGATGCACCTCTGGCAGCAATTACAGCCTGAAGTGTTTTTGAATACAAAGCCATGAGCTTGGCACACCTATCATTGGGCAGTTTCACCCATTCCTTTTTGCAGCACCTCTCAAGTTCCATCAGGTTGGATAGGAAGCCTTGGTTTTCATCCAGGATGTTTCTGTACATTGCTGCATTCATCTTAGTCTAGTCAGGCAAGTGACCAAGATCCCGATGGTCACTCTGTCAGAGCGACAGCATTCCTCTGTGGAGAGAGGAGAACCTTCCAGAAGGACAAACATCTGCAGCAATCCACCAATCATTCAAGCCTGTATGGTAGAGTGGCCAGACGGACGCTATTTCTTAGTAACAGGTTTGCCAACATGCACCTGAAAGACTCTCAAACCATAAGAAAGAAAGAACTCTGGTCAGATGAGACAGCGATTGAACTGTTTGGCGTGAATGCACCATCATCATCACCAGGCCAATGCCATTTCTACAGTGAAGCATCATGCTGTGGGGACGTTTTTCAGCGACAGGAACTTAGAGACTATACAGGCTAGAGGGAAAGATGAACGCAGCAATGTACAGAAACATCCTGTATGAAAACCAACGCTTCCCATCCAACCTGAAGGAGCTTGAGAGGTGCTGCAAAGAGGAATGGGCGAAACTGCCCAAAGATAGGTGTGCCAATCTTGTAGCATTGTATTCAAAAAGACTTGAGGCTGTAATTGCTGCCAAAGGTGCATCAACAAAGTATTGAGCAAAGGCTATAAATACTTATGTGGATGTGATTTTTGTTTTTGTTTTTATATTTAATAAATTAGCAACTTTTTTTAAAACCCCCCCCTTTTACAATGTCGTTATGGGTAGAGATGTCCGATAATATCGGCCGGCCGATAAATGCGTTAAAATGTAATATCGGAAATTATCAGTATCGTTTTTTTTATTATCGGTATCTTTTTTTAATTTTTTTATTTTTTATTAAATCAACATAAAAAACACAAGATACACTTACAATTAGTGCACCAACCCAAAAAACCTCCCTCCCCCATATACACTCATTCACACAAAAGTGTTGTTTCTTTCTGTTATTAATATTCTGGTTCCTACATTATATATCAATATATATCAATACAGTCTGCAAGGGATACAGTCTGTAAGCACACATGATTGTGCGTGCTGCTGGTCCAGTAATAGTACTAACCTTTAACAGTTAATTTGACTCATTTTCATTAATTACTAGTTTCTTTGTAACTGTTTTTATATTGTTTTACTTTCTTTTTTATTCAAGAAAATGTTTTTAATTTATTTATCTTATTTTATTAATTTTTTTAAAAAGTACCTTATCTTCACCATACCTGGTTGTCCAAATTAGGCATAATAATGTGTTAATTTCACGACTGCATATATCGGTTGATATCGATATCGGTAATTAAAGAGTTGGACAATATCGGAATACCGGATATCGGCAAAAAGCCATTGTCGGACATCCCTAGTTATGGGATATCATATTTAGAATTTTGAGGACAAAAATGTATTTATTCCATTTTGGAATAGGGCTGTAACATAAAATGTGGAAAAACTGAGGCACTGTGAATAGAGGGGTTTCGTTTATTTTACATTTCCCAGAATGCATTGCCGATATCCATATTAAAGGGCGGAAGTTAGTGAAAAGCTAATTTTCTACGATAATTTATCCAATAATATTCATACTGGCGATAACGTGTGCCATTGTCAACTGCCACAATCGAGGTGGAATGAATAAACCTAGCTTGTATCGCACTCCAAAAGCATATTTCTGGACAAACTGAAGCGACTGCAAAGAAAAGTTAACGGGGAAGACGAGCATGGATTGCTACAATCAACTGAGATGTGGCGCGCTGACGACCTCGTGTTTGTTCAGACATTTTGTAGGTAAAAAAGAATCTAAAAATAAATAACAGCCCCACTTTGCATTAACTTGGTGTGTTTGGTTGAAGAACTTTGATAGTAGTTGAATTGATAAAAAATAGTACTTACCGTATTTTTCGGACTATAAGTCGCAGTTTTTTTCATAGTTTGGCCGGGGGTGCGACTTATACTCAGGAGCGACTTATGTGTGAAATTATTAACACATTACTGTAAAATATCAAATAATATTATTTAGCTCATTCGCGTAAGAGACTAGACGTATAAGATTTCATGGGATTTAGCGATTAGGAGTGACAGATTGTTTGGTAAACGTATAGCATGTTCTATATGTTATAGTTATTTGAATGACTCTTACCATAATATGTTACGTTTACATACCAGGCACGTTCTCAGTTGGTTATTTATGCCTCATATAACGTACACTTATTCAGCCTGTTGTTCACTATTCTTTATTTATTTTAAATTGCCTTTCAAATGTCTATTCTTGGTGTTGGCTTTTATCAAATACATTTCCCCAAAAAATGCGACTTATACTCCAGTGCGACTTATATATGTTTTTTTCCTTCTTTATTATGCATTTTCGGCCGGTGCGACTTATACTCCGAAAAATACGGTACTTCTCTTAAACGAACTGTAGCCTCCACATAAAACAAAAGTGCAGTTACGTGAGAACAGCATTCTCTCAATCTTGCCTTACAGTCACAGGGTGCTGAGATAACATCAGATTTGTTATACGTGATTATCCAGCGTGTCGAGCTTGGGTGGGATCATTTCTGAGAGTCCATTACTCTCGGCTGGCCTGATGACACGATGTCCATGTGTTACATAAACATCACGAACCCACCCACAAACAAAGCCGCCATAGCTATTTTGACTCTTATGATTCTGAAAGTCTTTCAAAGTATACAATGGGCTGGGTTGAACAATTAGGTAGATCACAAAGTCTGTGTAGAGACATCAGGGAATATTACCCGCATGCTCTCTCTTTCTCTGCTCTACTCAGACTTGTCGATCTTGTACAGATTACTCCTTATAACGACGAAGGGACTTCTTATCTACTGACTCACATTATTTCGTTGTCATTATAACCTACTCAGTGGCCTCGAGTGTCAGCCCTGAGATCGGTAGGTTGTGAGTTCAAACCCCGGCCGAGTCATACCAAAGACTATAAAAATGGGACCCATTACCTCCCTGCTTGGCACTCCGCATCAAGGGTTGGAATTGGGGGTTAAATCACCAAAAATGATTCCTGGGCGTGGCACCGCTGCTGCCCACTGCTCCCCTCACCTCCCAGGGGGTGAGCAAGGGGATGGGTCAAATGCAAAGGACACATTTCACCACACCTAGTGTGTGTGTGACAATCATAACTTTAACTTTAACTTTAATATGACAGCCGATGCAATGTTATTTTTCACTGAATAGTTCGGGATTATCATCTTGAATGATGACGCTTGACCTTCAAAATGGCTGGCGCGATTCCCTTTTTGGGAAAAATCTAAATCCCTCTATACCAGGCCTGGGCCATTATTTTGACTCGAGGGGCCAAATTTAGAGAAAAACAATTGTGTCTGGGGGCCAGTATGTCTGATTTTTAGGAACACTAATACAAAACCTCACAGTAATTTCTGATTTAATGCTAAAAACGTTATGACAGACCGCCTTAAAAAAACAGAAGGGAATTTTATAAAAAATGTTACTGAATGAGACACCCAGAATGTACATGAAAATCAAGAATATGGGTTTTACAATATTAACTATGAACGATAAAACACTGAATATTGACAACATATGAACGTCACACCCCCTCTAGATCCACATATTTTACAATCAAGCGAAACGCAACAAAAACAGCGAAATATGAACGCGAAAACCAAAAAAATCCCACCTACAATCTGATATATCACTAAGCGTTAGAACTTTGTTGTACAAATCTCCTTCCGCGTCTGTCCCTGACAGGCTGGCCGCTCTGGAAACACTCTGTGGAAACGCTCCCCACCCACACTGCTTGGTGCCTCGTCTGAGCTGCTGTGACTTAGATTACCATAGTAACTAATTAGATTGCCATAGTAACTAGTATATCATGCAAAAGCGCAGATTCCAGCCTTTGAAATACTTTGTATAGTTCAAGACTTACGGTCATTTAAAACCATCACTGCACATCATAATGGTAGCTAAAGTTTCCATGTTAAAGATCTAAAAATATTATTTGGGAATGTACAGCGGCCCCCGGGCCTTAATTTGCCCAGGTGTGCGCTATACTTTCCGGATGCACTGCATGACTTTTGGAGGTTCCTCTGTATCTGTCCATCTTGCTATCTAGTTATGTATTAGGTCATCTTATGCATTAAGTGTCTCACCTGTCCACTGTGTGTCTCCAACAGTAAACCCTGTTCTGTGACTGAAAGGCGTGAAGATCTCAGCAGTGAGGGGTTATCCACCTGAAGTCTAAACCTCCTCAATGGTAGCAGCGGATTTCTTTTTGTCTCAAGAGATTTGAAACCCAAACTAAGAGGCAAAGTGACTGGAATACCAGAAAAGGGTAGGCGAGGAGGGACGTGAGGAAAAACTGCAGTCCTTGCCATATGGTACTTGTGTTTACGTGTGACATAGTACAAGTGACGTTGTATGTGATATGTTTGGCGTGACACACCACACTAACCTTTGTTGTCTTGCACATGAACTCAATTTAACAAACCCATCTTTTTCGTCCCTTGTGCATCTATGTGGCAGCCATATTGGAGTAGTGTGGCTTTCCAGAGTAATGTAATAGTAGTGGTGGCTCGGGAGGTTCAGTGGCCGCAGGGATCCCGGTTCGAATTCCTTTCACTGCCGTTGTGTCCTGGGCAAGACACTTCACCCACTTCTCCCACACATGGAAGCTTCAAGATGCTGATGCATGACCCGGATCTGGTCCACAGGCGCCCACTGCTCCTCAAGAAGATGGGTCGGATGGAGAGACACCTTTTTCTGTGCATTGTATATGCGATCAAGTCCAATTCATATCAGTGGTACTGTATTTGCACACAACCTGTACCTCTCCAATATGGCAGCCGCATGCACGTGCATACATTGCCAAAGGGCATGGGGAAGTCATGGCCACGCCAATCAAGTCACCTAACATTTCCAGAACTAGTTGTTAAGGACATAAATCCTTATATTTCTTTCATTTCAACTGTTTTGTAGTCATTTTAATTTGACAGTTATTATATACAATTATACAGTGAACTGATATTTATTTCTTCAAAATGTTCTGGTACTTTTTTTTTCCTTACCTTTTTGTATCTTTTTATCCAAAGAACCTTGATTATTTTTAAAGGCACCTGTGAGGGATGAACCAGACTCATGAAAATTCCATATTTTCTCAAATCGTGGCCCTAACAAATAATAATAATAATAATAAGCGCATCTCCTCTAAAAGTTGAGCTTTTTTCAAGTGAAAAAAGGTTGACACACAGTTATCAGACTTTAAAAAGTTGACTGCTGAAGCCACGGAATAATGTTGCTAACCAAAACAGCAGCACCTAAACGGTATCTCCGATAAAG
This sequence comes from Nerophis lumbriciformis, assembly GCF_033978685.3. NCBI lineage: Eukaryota > Metazoa > Chordata > Actinopteri > Syngnathiformes > Syngnathidae > Nerophis > Nerophis lumbriciformis. The sequence goes on from NC_084565.2 coordinate 22,960,843, forward strand.
TCTCAAGACTAACTGCGTGTTGTCGTTCCCTGCGCACCTCCAATTAGTGTTCTAGTACAGTGGTTCTCAACCTTTTTTCAGTGATGGACCCCCTGTGAACATGTTTTTAATTCAAGTACCCCCTAATCAGAGCAAAGCATTTTTGGTTGAAAAAAAGAGATAAAGAAGTAAAATACAGCACTATGTCATCAGTTTCTAATATATTAAATTGTCTAACAGTGCAAAATATTGCTCATTTGTAGTGGTCTTTCTTGAACTATTTGGAAAAAAGATATGAAAATAACTAAAAACTTGTTGAAAAATAAACAAGTGATTCAATTATAAATAAAGATTTGTACACATAGAAGTAATCATCAACTTAAAGTGCCCTCTTTGGGGATTATAATAGAGATCCATCTGGATTTATGAACTTAATTCTAAACATTTATTTTGTTGAAGTATTATTCAATAAATATATTTAAAAAGGATTTTTGAATTGTTGCTATTTTTAGAATATTTAAAAAAAATCTCACGTACCCCTTGGCATACCTTCAAGTTCCCCCAGGGGTACGTGTACCCCCATTTGAGAACCACTGTTCTAGTAGATTGAAAGGTGGTCGCTCCACAATGTGGTGTCCATATTTATTTCTATTTTGTGACGAATATCTAACATTCGCAAAAATAAGACAATTTGAGTGAATAACCATTTTTTTACCGTTTTATAAAAAGGCATTTGTCCAAATGCCTTACCTCTAATAGACTCCTAGTAATATCTGCAGGTGAGTCACTAAATGCCACCGGCCACTATTTGTACAAAATATTGTAAAAGTGAAGTTGTTTAAAAGTATTATATAAAAAAAACTGCCCTGACAATTACCCAGTCCTCTCTGCAGTTATGTAAATAAACCACTATGGCTTCTATATGAGAAAATATGCTAATACCTGTCCCATTATAGTCTTCCAGCCTGACTCCTTTTTTGGTCAATCGCCCACACATCACTATGGAGTTTTTCCATCCACTTTTAATGGAAGGTAAGCTAATCAAGCTGATGTTTCTACCATGCAGTTGCATCAGGTAGATCTCTCTCTGTAGTAGTATTTGCAGTCCAAAATAGTCTAGATGTCTACAGTTAGCTGTTAGCTTCATAGTATATGAATGAACAAGGAAAAAACGCAGTAGTTTTGAAAAAGGATTGATTGTTGTTCGACTAACCGTAATGAATAGGACCTGAAGTTGGTGGCCAAAAAGAACATGCATCGTATGAGACGTGTGTTGGATAAATAGTGCACAAATAATTAGACATTTGTTTTTAAGATGTGTCTCTAGGTGAAGTCAATCAACGACTATTTGCATACTTTAAACCTCTTCATCATTTTTTTTTTCTTGACAGTGGAACCTCCCAAGTCAAACAGCATAAAAGTTGTGGCGTTCTACCAAAATTGTGTGACAATAACCAGAGAAGCAGATGGAAAACGGTGGGTGATCTTATATATGGGGGTCTAGAGGTTTATAAATAGATTACTACTAGTCCTTTATTTTTGTCGCAAATTATAGTTTTCCAAGAAGGATTCTTGAACAGGGTGCTAATGTACAAACCCTGTTTCCATAGGAGTTGGGAAATTGTTCACCACTGTGTTACATGGCCTTTCCTTTTAACAACACTCAGTAAACGATTGGGAACTGAGGAGACACATTTTTTAAGCTTCTCAGGTGGAATTCTTTCCCATTCTTGCTTGATGTACAGCTTGAGTTGTTCAACAGTCCGGGGGTCTCCGTTGTGGTATTTTAGGCTTCATAATGCGCCACACATTTTCAATGGGAGACAGGTCTGGACTACAGGCAGGTCAGTCTAGTACCCGCACTCTTTTACTATGAAGCCACGTTGATTCAACACGTGGCTTGGCATTGTCTTGCTGAAATAAGCAGGGGCGTCCATGGTAACATTGCTTGGATGGCAACATATGTTGCTCCAAAACCTGTATGTACCTTTCAGTATTAATGGCGCCTTCACAGATGTGTAAGTTACCCATGTCTTGGGCATTAATACACCCCCATACCATCACAGATGCTGGCTTTTCAACTTTGCACCTATAACAATCCGGATTGTTCTTTTCCTCTTTGGTCCGGAGGACACGACGTCCACAGTTTCCAAAAACATTCTGAAATGTGGACTCGTCAGACCACAGAACACTTTTCCACTTTGTATCAGTCCATCTTAGATGAGCTCAGGCCCAGCGAAGCCGACGGCGTTTCTGGGTGTTGTTGATAAACTGTTTTCGCCTTGCATAGGAGAGTTTTAACTTGCACTTACAGATGTAGCGACCAACTGTAGTTACTGACAGTGGGTTTCTGAAGTGTTCCTGAGCCCATGTGGTGATATCCTTTACACACTGATGTTGCTTGTTGATGCAGTACAGCCTGAGGGATCGAAGGTCACAGGCTTAGCTGCTTACGTGCAGTGATTTCTTCAGATTCTCTGAACCCTTTGATGATATTATGGACCGTAGATGGTGAAATCCCTAAATTCCTTGCAATAGCTGGTTGAAAAAGTTTTTTCTTAAACTGTTCAACAATTTGCTCACGCATTTGTTGACAAAGTGGTGACCCTCGCCCCATCCTTGTTTGTGAATGACTGAGCATTTCATAGAATCTACTTTTATACCCAATCATGGCACCCACCTGTTCCCAATTTGCCTGTTCACCTGTGGGATGTTCCAAATAAGTGTTTGATGAGCATTCCTCAACTTTATCAGTATTTATTGCCACCTTTCCCAACTTCTTTGTCACGTGTTGCTGGCATCAAATTCTAAAGTTAATTATTATTTGCAAAAAAAAAAAAGTATCAGTTTGAACATCAAATATGTTGTCTTTGTAGCATATTCAACTGAATATGGGTTGAAAATTATTTGTAAATCATTGTATTCCGTTTATATTTACATCTAACACAATTTCCCAACTCATATGGAAACAGGGTTTGTATCTTCCATTCAGGGTTGTCTTAGGGCAGTGGTTCTTAACCTTGTTGGAGTTACCGAACCCCACCAGTTTCATATGCGCATTCACCGAATCCTTCTTTAGTGAAAAATAAAATGTTTTTTGTCAAATTCAAGACAAAGTTATATGTTTTTGGTAACACTTTAGTATGGGGAACATTTTCTAAGTAACAAAGACTTAATTTAGAGTTATTTGGTTAGGGCCAAGGTTAGAGGGTTAGGGTTATAACAAGGCATTAATAAATACTTAATGACTAGTTAAGAGCTAATATGTTACTAATTTGCATGTTAATAAGCAACTAATTAATGGTGAATATGTTCCCCATACTAAAGTGTTACCATGTTTTTTTACTGGTGCACAAAATGAACCGTGCATGAACATCACCTTGTTCAAAGAACAAAACCAACACAGTGCATAAACTCACAACAAATTACACACCTGCAAATCAGTCAGCTGTTGCCGTATCCGTAATACGCCGATAGGGAGAAGTTTTTATTTACACGATGAGTCGGGTGTGTTTTGACCTCCGCCAAACCCCTGAGGCCGACTCACCGAACCCCTAGGGTTCGATCGAACCCAGGTTAAGAACCACTGTCTTAGGGTCAATGCATCCATTAGTTGCATCCACAAAATAACATTACAAAACACATGCTAGTGGAAATAACTTTTAGCTAAACAGATAATGCCAACTAACACCTTTTACTGGTTATGGTCTCCAAAAGATACATTTTACTATATTGTAGTTTAAACTATACAGTCATAATTCAATTATATGACAGTTAGGAATGTTACAATGTTGCTTTAAACATTGTCTCCACAATTAGTGAAAGTGTTATAGTTGCCACAGTTAGATCTTGGAACAGATTATTAACATTCTGACTTGTGTGACTTGGGAGGTTCCAGTGTATTTCCATCGACTCTCACAAATGGTGCACTCGGTTCGAAGAGTACGTTTTATCTGTAACAGAGGCCAGTTTGTTGCTCCTGGTGTGTAATCAATCTGCTGTCATCAGATGGAGAACATAGCAATATTTCTTTCATTTTATTTGATTTCAATTGCCTTATTATGGAAGAAAATGTAAATATAGTACCATTGTTTATTCATATATTGTCTTTTTTTTCACCTATGCAGTCGTATTTATTTTTATTTCTCATAGTTGTGCTCCTGGGAATGTGTACATACAAATTATAAATACATATATAAAGATATAAAAATATATATTTTCCATTGAAATTGGAGAATATTATTTTTGTTTGGTTTTATTTTTGCTGCTCGATTAGAGATAATTTACGGAGTCATATTTGCCAGTGTGTTTACTGAGAAGCAGCATTTAAAGTGTGTGACCACGTCACGGCTGTTTGTTTGTGAAACGAACCAAAAAGATGTGTTGGTTTTACTGTACATGCAAACCAGTAGGGATTCTTCCAAAGTGTTCAAGCTGTGTTGTGTGTGTTTAGTGTGTGTTTTCAATTCGCCGTGTGCTCCCCTCTTCCAATAGGAAGAGCCCTTTACAGAGACATAGCATGGTTTCAAAATGAATAATGCAGATCACAAATGTGTATTTATGTATATCTGTGTATATTCATCTATTTATACCAGAGGATAAATAGATGACTGTAAGTGTGTGTGTGTGTGTGCGTGTGTGTGTACGTGTGTATGTTTGGACTCAATCAGAATGAATAGAAAATAAAGCAGTTCTATGAATTGTCCAACGCACACCATGTGAGAAGTGGTTTTATTGAGAGAAAAGCAAACAACAAACAGAAAAGTGATGATCTCTTTTTGTTTTCAAGAGGATCCTCTTAAATTTTTTAACGGTCCGCAGCACATTCTAAAATTACTATAAAAAAATGTTTTTAAAACATTAAAAAACGTGGAATAAAAAAACAAATTATGCAATGTTGACATGCAGGCTATTTTTTCTTTAAAGCTGTCATTGCTCAAACAATTATAATGAATTAAAATCAATGGTATACATTATTGACCTGTTCAAGGCTCCAATTACTACACACCAATAATTCCACTTTGAAATATTATTTAGGGAACATGTTGCATATCTTGTGTTTGACACAAAAAGCTAAAGTTTTCCTTGATAAAAAAGGGCATAAAACATACAAATGTAAAAATAAAAAAACAATAATGAACGGATATATCTGAAGTTGATCTACATTCGAGAGACTTATGCGTTGAAAGTAGAAACAAAATATGACTTATTTTGAGTGGGACCCTTTAGGATCCCAAATACTTTCATTGAGATGTAACGTGTAATTACTCAAAAAATAATAAAGAAAAAAGATCAATGTTTGGAATTACTTCACATTAAATATTCCACTTTGAAATTTTATAGGGGGGAAAATATTGCAAAAAAATGGCGGGTTTTGGCAAAAAGGGCATAAAACAACTAAAATGTTTTTACTTAATATTGATAAATAGACCTGAAGTTGATTTCGATTTTAATTGCTGAATAATATAAATAAAACCCTATATATAAGTCATTTTTTAACTTCTTTATGACTTAGACTTTTCTGGGTCCCCGAAACCAAACTTGGGGGGAACTCTAAAGGTTAAAAAAAAAATATATATATATATATATATATATATATATGTATATGTATATATGTGTATATGTATATATATACATATGTATATATTTATATGTGTGGATATATACATATGTATGTATATATATATATATATGTGTGTGTGTGGATATATATACATATTTATGTGTGTGTGTGTATACATATGTATATATACATGTATATATATAAATGTGTATATATATATAGATATATATGTATATATACATATACGTAAATATATATATATACATGTATATATAAATGTGTATATATAGATATATATGTATATACACATATATACATATACGTAAATATATATATATATATACAGTGGGGCAAAAAAGTATTTAGTCAGCCACCGATTGTGCAAGTTCTCCCACTTAAAATGATGACAGAGGTCTGTAATTTTCATCATAGGTACACTTCAACTGTGAGAGACAGAATGTGAAAAAAAATCCAGGAATTCACATTGTAGGAATTTTAAAGAATTTATTTGTAAATTATGGTGGAAAATAAGTATTTGGTCACTTCAAACAAGGAAGATCTCTGGCTCTCACAGACCTGCAACTTCTTCTTTAAGAAGCTCTTCTGTCTTCCACTCGTTACCTGTATTAATTAACAAACCTGTTTGAACTGGTTATCTGTATAAAAGACACCTGTCCACAGCCTCAAACAGTCAGACTCCAAACTCCACTATGGCCAAGACCAAAGAGCCTATGAAGGACACCAGGAAAATAATTGTAGACCTGCACCAGACTGTGAAGAGTGAATCTACAATAGGCAAGCAGCTTGGTGTGAAAAAATCAACTGTGGGAGCAATTATCAGAAAATGGAAGACATGCAAGACCGCTGATAATCTCCCTCGATCTGGGGCTCCACGCAAGATCTCATCCCGTGGGGTCAAAATGATCATGAGAACGGTGAGCAAAAATCCCAGAACCACTCGGGGGGACCTGGTGAATGACCTGCAGAGAGCTGGGACCAAAGTAACAAAGGTTACCATCAGTAACACACTACGCCGACAGGGAATCAAATCCTGCAGTGCCAGACGTGTCCCCCTGCTTAAGCCAGTGCATGTCCAGGCCCGTCTGAAGTTTGCCA
>NC_084565.2:22972500-22992500 GCF_033978685.3 Nerophis lumbriciformis
GGCCTCATGTTTTGGACACTCGGGTGAAGAGAGGGGCGGAGCTTTCTACCGATCACCACCTGGTGGTGAGTTGGCTGCGATGGTGGGGGAGGATGCCGGACAGACCTGGCAGGCCCAAACGCATTGTGAGGGTTTGCTGGGAACGTCTGGCAGAGTCTCCTGTCAGAGAGAGTTTCAATTCCCACCTCCGGAAGAACTTTGAACATGTCACGAGGGAGGTGCTGGACATTGAGTCCGAGTGGACCATGTTCCGCACCTCTATTGTCGAGGCGGCTGATTGGAGCTGTGGCCGCAAGGTAGTTGGTGCCTGTCGTGGCGGTAATCCTAGAACCCGTTGGTGGACACCGGCGGTGAGGGATGCCGTCAAGCTGAAGAAGGAGTCCTATCGGGTTCTTTTGGCTCATGGGACTCCTGAGGCAGCGGACAGGTACCGACAGGCCAAGCGGTGTGCGGCTTCAGCGGTCGCGGAGGCAAAAACTCGGACATGGGAGGAGTTCGGGGAAGCCATGGAAAACGACTTCCGGACGGCTTCGAAGCGATTCTGGACCACCATCCGCCGCCTCAGGAAGGGGAAGCAGTGCACTACCAACACCGTGTATGGTGCGGATGGTGTTCTGCTGACCTCGACTGCGGAAGTTGTGGATCGGTGGAGGGAATACTTCGAAGACCTCCTCAATCCCACCAACACGTCTTCCTATGAGGAAGCAGTGCCTGGGGAATCTGTGGTGGGCTCTCCTATTTCTGGGGCTGAGGTTGCTGAGGTAGTTAAAAAGCTCCTCGGTGGCAAGGCCCCGGGGGTGGATGAGATCCGCCCGGAGTTCCTTAAGGCTCTGGATGCTGTAGGGCTGTCTTGGTTGACAAGACTCTGCAGCATCGCGTGGACATCGGGGGCAGTACCTCTGGATTGGCAGACCGGGGTGGTGGTTCCTCTCTTTAAAAAGGGGAACCGGAGGGTGTGTTCCAACTATCGTGGGATCACACTCCTCAGCCTTCCCGGTAAGGTCTATTCAGGTGTACTGGAGAGGAAGCTACGCCGGATAGTCGAACCTCGGATTCAGGAGGAACAGTGTGGTTTTCGTCCTGGTCGTGGAACTGTGGACCAGCTCTATACTCTCGGCAGGGTCCTTGAGGGTGCATGGGAGTTTGCCCAACCAGTCTACATGTGCTTTGTGGACTTGGAGAAGGCATTCGACCGTGTCCCTCGGGAAGTCCTGTGGGGAGTGCTCAGAGAGTTTGGGGTTTCGGACTGTCTGATTGTGGCGGTCCGCTCCCTGTATGATCAGTGTCAGAGCTTGGTTTGCATTGCCGGCAGTAAGTCGGACACGTTTCCGGTGAGGGTTGGACTCCGCCAAGGCTGCCCTTTGTCACCGATTCTGTTCATAACTTTTATGGACAGAATTTCTAGGCGCAGTCAAGGCGTTGAGGGGATCCGGTTTGGTGACTGCAGGATTAGGTCTCTGCTTTTTGCAGATGATTTGGTCCTGATGGCTTCATCTGGCCAGGATCTTCAGCTCTCACTGGATCGGTTCGCAGCTGAGTGTGAAGCGACTGGGATGAGAATCAGCACCTCCAAGTCCGAGTCCATGGTTCTCGCCCGGAAAAGGGTGGAGTGCCATCTCCGGGTTGGGGAGGAGATCTTGCCCCAAGTGGAGGAGTTCAAGTACCTCGGAGTCTTGTTCACGAGTGAGGGAAGAGTGGATCGTGAGATCGACAGGCGGATCGGTGCGGCGTCTTCAGTAATGCGGACGCTGTATCGATCCGTTGTGGTGAAGAAGGAGCTGAGCCGGAAGGCAAAGCTCTCAATTTACCGGTCGATCTACGTTCCCATCCTCACCTATGGTCATGAGCTTTGGGTTATGACCGAAAGGACAAGATCACGGGTACAAGCGGCCGAAATGAGTTTCCTCCGCCGGGTGGCGGGGCTCTCCCTTAGAGATAGGGTGAGAAGCTCTGTCATCCGGGGGGAGCTCAAAGTAAAGCCGCTGCTCCTCCACATCGAGAGGAGCCAGATGAGGTGGTTCGGGCATCTGGTCAGAATGCCACCCGAGCGCCTCCCTAAGGAGGTGTTTAGGGCATGTCCGACCGGTAGGAGGCCACGAGGAAGACCCAGGACACGTTGGGAAGACTATGTCTCCCGGCTGGCCTGGGAATGCCTCGGGATCCCCCGGGAGGAGCTGGACGAAGTGGCTGGGGAGAGGGAAGTCTGGGCTTCCCTGCTTAGGCTGCTGCCCCCGCGACCCGACCTCGGATAAGCGGAAGAAGATGGATGGATGGATGGAGGTTTTTATACTAAAATTATTAAAATATCAAATTATTACACAAGACAATGATAAAACATATTGAATTACAAGCTCTTAAAAATACGAATAAAAAATTAAAAACTACATTAAAAGATGAAAAACAAAATAGTAGTCGCTCAGCCCACAAGTTGAAACAGGAAGTCAAATTGCAGCCACCGCTATGGATACTTCCCATGGATTTGTCCCGTGACTGGTTTGCGAGCAGCCGATTCGCCAGCATTGCTGTCAATCAAATGTACAAAGCTTCTCATTGGACGAAAAGTAACATCACGTGCAGTGACGCACTTAGTTCCCTAAGGCAGCTCACTGGAGGAGGCGATTACACTGTCCTTGTTGGGAAATATCTCTAAAGTAACATTACACTAACAAAATGGGAACTCGAGATGATGAATACGATTATTTATTTAAAGGTAAGTGTGGGTGAACGATAACATGTGCTTCCGGTCCTTATAAACTCGTTGGCAGGAGTAGAAAATGGTCAAATAAGTAAATCCAACATTAATGCTAATGTTAGCTCCTTTGGGAAAATACCGAAGTTGTTCGAAACGTTAAAAGTAAGACATGTTGTAAGTTATTATCAATTCAATATTCTCACGTTATACTGTAAATATAGCTACCTTTAACCCTGTTCCTAATACAGTATTTGCGTATAACGCTAGTGAATTAGCATGCTACCGAAAGGTAAACAAGCTAATGGGGCGGTAGGTCGGTTGGTAAAGTGGCTGTGCCAGCAACTTGAGGGTTCCAGGTTCGACCCCCGCTTCCGCCATCCTAGTCTATGTAAACGTGCTTTGAGTCACTAGAGAAAAGCACTATATAAATGTAGTCTAAGACTAGATGTGACCAATCTAAGTCTAAGACTCGATGTGACCAATCTAGATGTGACCAATCCAAGTCTAAGACTAGATATGACCAATCTAAGTCCAAGACTAGACGTGACCAATCTGTGTCTAACACTAGATGTGACCAATCTAAGTCTAAGACTAGATGTGACCAATCCAAGTCCAAGACTGGATGTGACTAATCTAAGTCTAAGACAAGATGTGACCAATCTGTGTCTAACACTAGAGGTGACCAATCTAAGTCTAAGACTCGATGTGACCAATCTAGATGTGACCAATCGAAGTCTAAGACTAGATATGACCAATCTAAGTCCAAGACTAGACGTGACCAATCTGTGTCTAACACTAGATGTGACCAATCTAAGTCTAAGACTAGATGTGACCAATCCAAGTCCAAGACTGGATGTGACTAATCTGTGTCTAACACTAGATGTGACCAAACTAAGTTTAAAACTAGATGTGACCAATCCAAGTCCAAGACTAGATGTGACTAATCTAAATCTAAGACTAGATGTGACCAGTCTAAGTCTAAGACTAGATGTGACCAATCTGTGTCTAAGACTAGATGTGACCAATCCAAGTCCAAGACTAGATGTGACCAATCTAAGTCCAAGACTAGATGTGACCAATCTGTGTCCAACACTAGATGTGACCAATCCAAGTCTAAGACTAGATGTGACCAATCTAAGTCTAAGACTAGACGTGACCAATCCAACTCCAAGATTAGATTGGACCAATCTAAGTCTAAGACTAGATGTGACCAATCTGTGTCTAAGACTAGATGTTACCAATACGAGTCTAAGACTCGATGTGACCAATCAAAGTCCAAGACTAGATGTGACCAATCTAAGTATAAGACTAGATGTGGCCAATCTAAGTCTAAGACTAGGTGTGACCAATCTAAGTCTAAGACTAGATGTGACCAATCTGTGTCTAAGATTAGATGTTACCAATACGAGTCTAAGACTCGATGTGACCAATCAAAGTCCAAGACTAGATGTGACCAATCTAAGTATAAGACTAGATATGGCCAATCTAAGTATAAGACTAGATGTGACCAATCTAAGTCTAAGACTAGGTGTGACCAATCTAAGTCTAAGACTAGGTGTGACCAATCTAAGTCTAAGACTAGATGTGACCAATCTAAGTCTAAGACTAGATGCGTCCAATCTAAGTCTAAGACTAGATGTGTCCAACTAAGTCTAAGACTAGATGTGTCCAACTAAGTCTAAGACTAAATGTGTCCAATCTAAGTCTAAAACAAGATGTGACTAATCTAAGTCTAAGACTAGATGTGACCAATCTAAGTCTAAGACTAGATGTGACCAATCTTAAGTCCAAGACTACATGTATGTATAATTCACTTCACTAATAAAGTAGGTAGCTAACATGGCTGCTGTTTCTCTGTTTGTTTGTTTTCCGATTAGTTGTGCTTATAGGAGACTCCGGGGTGGGGAAGAGTAACCTTCTGTCCCGTTTCACGAGAAATGAGTTCAACCTGGAGAGCAAGAGCACCATCGGGGTGGAGTTCGCCACCCGCAGTTTGCAGGTGGACGGCAAGACCATCAAGGCTCAAATTTGGGACACCGCCGGACAGGAGCGCTACAGAGCCATCACCTCGGCGTGAGTTTGTGTGCAAATGTAATGCAAATGCAATCCAAAGTGCTTTATCAAGTTAAAAACAATACCCCGGTGACCCATATCCCCCATTATCACATGCTTACGCACGGACACAGATACCAAACACACACACACAACATACACACGTATGCAACTATATGGACAAATGATTGCATGGCTGAGTACAGAGGAGACATGTGAGTAAATACTATCACAGGAGCCATCAGGGGCCGTATTTATCAAGCGTCTTAGAGGGCCATTTTACACTTAAGTCCTGAGAATTTGCGAAATTTAGTCCTACTCTCAAACTTAACAATAAAAGTTATTTATCAACTCTCTTAAGTCTAAGAATCACTCCTACTCTCCACGATATTTAAGAGACGTTCAGAGGTGTCCTAAGTGGTTAGGAGTTGCCAGCGGGGGATGGCACTGAGGCAAGAGAGACGTGCGCGAACGTTCAGGGAGCGGAAGGATGTCCTGGCTTTGTTTGATCACGAGCAGCTGATCAAACGGTATCGTTTAGACAGAGCGGGTATTCTTTTTGTCACAGATTTAATAAGGGCGTCATCTCATCAGCAACATCACACAGCAGAGCTTTCACAGCAGAACTAAAGGTCATCACAATGCTTCGATATCTCGCCACTGGGAAAATGAATTGGAAAGAAAAGGAAACATTTATTTTTGATTCATTGCCAATATTGTTTGTTTGTTTTGTATTATTTTGTAGTTTATTGTCAAAATACACACTCTCATTGTCCACTTAAATATTTCTAAGATATTTCTTTATTCTTAGACAAGGGATTCCCTTCCGTGATTGGTCATTTCTATGGACACAGAAATTCCGTTACCTAAAATTCCGTTTACGGCACATAGTAATGTCGTAATTCAGCTCTGAGTGTGACACTTAAGATTCAGTCCTACACTTCGCTGAAAGTGTGAGTAAGACGCTTGATAACTAACTTTTAAGTGCAGCTTTCAGCGAAGAATTTCTTTAATCATAAGTCAACTCTTAGCAGACTTCTTAGAAGTAATCCTAAGACGCTTGATAAATACGGCCCCTGCACCAGGAGGTCATCAGACCATGGTCACCAGGACGCTGACACAAAAGCGCCCCCACAAGCACGGCCGATAACCCCTGAGACAGATGGCTCATCTGAGGAACGTTGGAAAATAAAAATAATACAACTTTTAAAATAGTAACAACCATGTGCAGAAATAAAGAATAAAATACAAGTAAGACATATGGAGGTAAATAGGAAAAAAAAAATATATATATATATATACATACATATATATATATATATATATATATATATATATATATGTATATATATAATATATGTATATATATAATATATATTAATATATATATATATATATAATATATGTATATATATATAATATATATGTATATGTAATATATATATATATATAATATATATGTATATATAATATATATATATATATATATATATATATATATATATATATATATATGCATGTATGTATATATATGTATATATATATACATATGTATGTATATATATACATATGTATGTATATGTATGTATATGTATATATATATATATATATATATATATATATTAGGGGTGTAACGGTACACAAAAATATCGGTTCAGTACGTACGTTGGTTTAGAGGTCACGGTTCGGTTCATTTTCGGTACAGTAAGAAAACAACAAAATATAAATTTTTTGGTTATTTATTTATCCTTTTAACATGGGGAACACTATAATAATTCTGCCCACGTTAATCAACATTAAACTGCCTCAAGTTGTTGATCAGATTAAAAAAAATTACAAAACTTTTCTTCTACATATAAAAAGTGCAACATTAAACAGTTTCAAGTCAACTCATCATGCTTAATTTATTACAGCATTTGGGAAGCCTGTAGTTGATTTTTATTATGTAAATGTTATATTTTTATCAACATGTGATAGCAGGGACCCTGCCATTCAAAACTAGGCTGCTGCATTACTAATGATTAATGTAACTATAGCTGAAAAAATAGTACAATAGCAACAGGAGAGACTATTCATCCCTGAACACCATGGAGTTCATGTAGACTTAATGATGCAGTTACATTATTATATCAACTATCAGAGACAGAAACTCTTCATTTAACATAATGTCCTTTTTTGCTGCTTCAACACAGCTCAATCAACACAGAAAAAGGTAAAGTGAAATAACAGACAGACAGGGCTTTGCTGCCCTGTAACACACACACGCACACACACACACACACACCGCACAATGAGCTAACACACACACACACCGCAAAATGAGCTAACGTTACGCTAAAAGCTAATTAGCCTTCACCTCAAGCCAGGACTGCGAGCGAACTGAGCTGCAGTTTGTTTCTAGATGGTCAACGGGCTCATAGTGATGTTACTAGTAGTTGACTGGGAGGTGTTTATTTTAATTTGGAGAGAGTCCACTGCCTGATGCTCACCTGCTAAACACCTATTTGCTAACCCCACCGCAGAAGCAATGACTACCGGTACATGCGCTCTGAATACTGCTGATTGGCTGTAACCTCTCTGTTTGTAACCAATCAGATGGTTGTGTGGGTGGGACAATGCTGGGTGCTGTGTAGGAGACAGAGGCAGAAAGCAGAGCAGCTTGTTAAGACTTTAGCTTAGGCGGCTACTTAATATGTTTGTGTGGAAACTCGTTCGAATCCGAAACAATTAAGTGAGTTAAAATCAATTTAGTAACTTTTTATCAAAAAAAAACCCCTACCAATTTAACTGTAAAATAAATACAAGATACTGGACGCTGCATGTGAAGTTATCTATATTCCACTTATTTATTGTAAGGGAATTAGGTATAAATAGGTTATGGATACACTAGAGCTGGGCGATATGGACGAAAAAGTTTATCTTGATATATTTTTACTTAAACTTGATATTCGCTATATATCTCAATATATTTTTTGGTGAAAGTATACATATAAAGATATTAATTTTTGAGCGATATTCAGTGAAATTGAAGTGAATGACAACTGTACTGTAAACAGTCAGTGACACTTTTTATTAACTCAGTTAGTCAAGATGGGTATTAACAGCACAGAAAATAAACTGTTGAACTAGTACAGAATTACATAACATAAATGAAATAGAAAAATATTATTTCTATGTAAAATAAATAACATAGCTGTGCAAATAATACAAAATGTATCAAACTCAGATACAAAAAATCATTTGCAGGCAGGCACTTTGTGATTCCCCTTCCTGGTTCGATGATCCGCCCTATCTTGCCTCTGATTGGCCTGTCCCTAACCAATGGTGACTCATTATAGTAAAGGAAGGAGGAAGGGGAGGGGTTTAGTAGCCCATGGAGGAGGAGCGGGGGAGAACCAGGAACACAACAATTAAGCAGCGTTTGGTAATTTTAACGTGAAATAAATTATATCGATATTACGATATTTTCTTTATTCATATCTTGTTTAAAATATATCGATATATCTTACAAACTCGATAAATCGCCCAGCCCTAGGATACACACAAGTAAATAAACAACAATTAATGGTTAAGGCATTCACATCTTATTTGAATAAAGTGCAACCAACGCTTTAGGTTGAATTAACAGGAGGAAACACTTTCTGTTCTTGTTTTTGGAATATTTAAGAAATGTTCAATTATAGTACAGTAACCAACTTTTTCACAGGAAATTTACCTGATACTTTTCATTTTGCTTTGTCCAACATAAAATACAATATTAATAACAAAAAAAAAAGTGCAACCAAAATCTCTTCAGGTTCAATTAACAATAGGTTTACCTCCTACTTTTACTAATGTCTTTTTAAATAGAAATAATACAAATACAAAAGAGATCAATTTTATAAAATTAAGTGCAACCATATATGATGTGTCCTAGGATTCGTTTTATCGACTTGATTCAATTCAGAATTTGTTGTTGCCAATACGATTCAGGGACGACAATATTTTTTTAGAACGATACAATCCGCAACAATTAAGAGAGTTGAAATCGATTCAGTAACTTTTTATAAAAAAAACCCCCAACCAATTTATATACAAAATGTATTAATTTGAAAAAAATAAGTGCAACCATATCTCCTCAGATTGAATGAGCGGTGGTCTGACCTGGTACTACTCTCATTTTAATAAACACCTACAATAGTAGAGAAAAGTCACAAACCAACAACTATAAGCTAAAACGCAACAATACAAAGACAGAATAGAAGTGACAGCGAACAAGTTTCGGCGACTCACCGACTTGTACATGAAGTTAGTGCAATGCCGTAATTTGCTCTGCTGTCACTTCCATCCTCTCGGTCACATCCTTAGTTAAAATTTGTGTTGCGACTTTATATTATTGTGTTGTGCGTTGGTTTTCGTTGTGGCTTTTGCAATTGTTCTGTAGCTGAAAGTTGTTGTGTTGTAATTTATGGTATGTCTTGTGGCGTTTGCATTTTTTGTGATCTTTGTCAGCCACCATAGTTTTCCGCCATTCTTGTTTTGCCGACTGATGGCGATGACGCCACAGACGGGCAGACAGACTTGAACAACCTTTAACGTCCTTATCATGAAAAGTGTTAAACTTCATATAAAGTTTGCCCTTCCTAAATCCAATGTTTTTCTTTTCCTAGTATTGATAAAAGCGATCGATTTCCTTTTAAAACTCAGTTGGATCGATCCCTATCTTCTAGAAAGCAAACTTGCGGAGCACAAATCGATTAATCGTCACATCCATAGACTGTCTACTAGTCAGCTGCATCCGTGCCAAAATAGCATCTGCAGACTTAAAGAGGCTGTTTACAACTTAAATTTTGAAACCAAAAATTATAACTAGAACTTACCAGCTAACTTATGTTATCATTAGTCAGTCCCTCCAGTATTAAGTGGGATTTTTTTGAAATTGTTTGCGGGGTGGGCTGCAGGTATCATACATATTTGCAAAGCCACGCATAATTTGTGGGGATTGGTTGAATTTGCGTGAATTGGAGCGATCACGAAATTGGGAATTCCTGGAGGGACTGATTAGGTGTTTAACAAACTATATTTTAAAAAATATCTATATTTTTCACAATTACTGTTTATGTTGAATATAAATTGCTCGTCTGCTCTAAAAATTGCGAGCTACCGGTCGATCGCGGAGGGTGTGTCAGTCGATCGCCAGCCAGGCATTAAAAAAATAGTCCTAAAAATTAGCGATTATAAATCTTCACAATGACGTCACTTTCGTCACTCGATTGACATTCACGGCACCTGAGGGTCTTCTGAGATGACGCTGGCTGCTGCCAGTTCATTATTAAGAAAAAATTACCGACAGGAAGGCGAGAAACACTTTTTATTACAACAGACTCTCGCGCCGTACCTGCCGTCAAAACTCCAAAGACCGACTGCACAGTTGCACAATAAAAGCTCTTCTTCATCCTGCCTGCGCTAACAAAATAAGAGTCTCAGAAAGCTGGCGTGCACAAGCTAGCAAGCTACGGAGTTTGCCGCCAATGTATTTCTTGTAAAGTGTATAAAAAGGAGTACGGAAGATGGACAAATAAGATGCCAAAAACCAACCACTTTCATGTGGTATTGGACAGAAAGGAGGACTTTTTTTCTCCTCCATTTGAAAATACGGACTTTATCAGCACTACTGTCTGATTCCTATCAATGCAAGTCATCAGAATCAGGTAATACACCAACTTATATTCTTGTCTTCATGAAAGAAAGAAATCTATATGTGTTAAACATGCTTGTATTATCATTAAACACCTTTAACATATTAACTATATGTGTTAAACATGCTTGCATTATCTTTAAACACCTTTAACTTGTTAACAATATTAACTATATGTGTTAAACATGCTTGCATTATCATTAAACACCTTTAACTTGTTAACAATATTAACTATATGTGTTAAACATGCTTGCATTATCATTAAGCACCTTTAACTTGTTAACAATATTAACTACGGTATATGTGTTAAACATGCTTGTATTATCATTAAACACCTTTAACTTATTAACTATATGTGTTAAACATGCTTGTATTATCATTAAACACCTTTAAAGGCCTACTGAAATGCGATTTTCTTATTTAAAGGGGGATAGCAGGTCCATTCTATGTGTCATACTTGATCATTTCGCGATATTGCCATATTTTTGCTGAAAGGATTTAGTAGAGAACATCGACGATAAAGTTCGCAACTTTTGGTCGCTGATAAAAAAGCCTTGCCTGTACCGGAAGTAGCAGACGAGTAGCGTGACGTCACAGGTTTTGGAGCTCCTCGCATCTGCACATTGTTTACAATTATGGCCACCAGCAGCGAGAGCGACTCGGACCGAGAAAGCGACGATTTCCCCATTAATTTGAGCGAGGATGAAAGATTTGTGGATGAGGAAAGTGAGAGTGAAGGACTAGAGGGCAGTGGGAGCGATTCAGATAGGGAAGATGCTGTGAGAGGCGGGTGGGACCTGATATTCAGGTGGGAATGACTAAAACAGTAAATAAACACAATACATATATCTACTCTATTAGCCACAACACAACCAGGCTTATATTTAATATGCCACAAATTAATCCCGCATAACAAACACCTCCCCCCTCCCGTCCATATAACCCTCCAATACAACTCAAACACCTGCACAACACACTCAACATCACCTCCCCAAAGTTCATACAGCACATATATTTCCCCAAAGTCCCCAAAGTTACGTACGTGACATGCACATAGCGGCATGCACGTACGGGCAAGCGATCAAATGTTTGGAAGCCGCAGCTGCATGCGTACTCACGGTACCGCGTCTGCGCATCCAACTCAAAGTCCTCCTGGTAAGAGTCTCTGTTGTCCCAGTTCTCCACAGGCCAATGGTAAAGCTTGACTGTCATCTTCCGGGAATGTAAACAATGAAACACCGGCTGTGTTAACCGGCACAACAGTCGAGGGGTGCATTCTACGGCGGGGGTGCGTTATCCGGCACAACACCTGCCGCAATACACCGCTTCCCACCTACAGCTTTCTTCTTTGCTGTCTCCATTGTTCATTGAACAAATTGCAAAAGATTCACCAACACAGATTTTGCGATGAAAACAGACGACTTAATAGCTGGCCACCATGCTGGCCCAAAATGTCCTCTACAATCCGTGACGTCACGCGCAGGCGTCATCATACCGAGACGTTTTCAGCAGGATATTTCGCGCGAAATTTAAAATTGCAGTTTAGTAAGCTGCATGCCGTATTGGCATGTGTTGCAATGTTAAGATTTCATCATTGATATATAAACTATCAGACTGCGTGGTCGGTAGTAGTGGGTTTCAGTAGGCCTTTAACTTATTAACAATATTAACTATATGTGTTAAACATGCTTGCTTTATCATTAAACACCTTTAACTTGTTAACAAAAACATATCTTTCATAAATAAGTAAATCTAAATTATATATATGAATGAGGTAGATCCCCATGACTTGATCAATTGAAAAGTAGCTCGCATGCAGAAAAAGTGTGGGCACCCCTGGTCTAGGCTTTTGCGCAAAGGTTGCTAACAGTCACTTAAACTGTCATCTCAGCATGCAGCAGTCTTCTCCAACCCGCAACCACACACACCCTTGTTTGCGCACCATTCTGCAATCACCAGTCAAGACTCAGCTTGTACACGTTCATGGCCTCACAGACAGTCTGGAATTACAAACATTTAACACAACCAAAGCTGCCAGGTCGCTTCAATAAGCTACAATCTGTTTTTTCTATTTGTTTTATCTCTATCAGGTATTATCGCGGCGCGGTCGGGGCACTGCTGGTGTACGACATCGCCAAACACCTGACGTATGAGAGCGTGGAGCGCTGGCTGAAGGAGCTGAGGGACCACGCCGACAACAACATTGTTATAATGCTGGTCGGCAACAAAAGCGACCTACGGCACCTCAGGGCCGTGCCCACTGACGAGGCTCGGGCCTTTTCGGGTAAATTCCTACTTTTTTTTAACTGTACCATCAATGGGAGGTTTTACCTAAACTGTCTAACATTTTCCTCATTTGGTCGTTGGATAAATAAACCATCACAAACAAAAATACATTGGAGCCGCTAATGTTGAATGTTGGAATTTAACCGAAATAGTCTTGAAGGTTGGGGAAAGGAATCAAACACAATTTATAGTCCAAACCATCATCATATGGACTCTGGACTCTAGAAAGAGGTTCCGCAGCTTCCGTAGCATAACCTCCAAGTTCTGTAACAGCTTCTTCTCTCAGGCCGTAAGACTCTTGAACGCATCATAATAATCCCCTCAATTCCCCCCAAAAATGGATTAACTCGCTGGAATATAAAGACAATATAACATACATCCATAAACATGGATGCATATGCAAAAGTGCAATATATATATCTGTACAGTCATCTATTTATTTATATCTGCACCTTATTGCTCTTTTATCCTGCACTACAACAAGCTAATGCAACAAAATGTTGTTCCTATCTGTACAGTAAAGTTCAAATTTGAATGACAATAAAAGGAAGTCTCTAGTCTAATATTAGACTAAAAGATTAAGTGCCTTTTCTTTGGCTTCTTTGGACGAGTGTGATAATAACCATAGAGCCATAAATGGATCTGCATTAAAAAGGTTATTTTCGAGGAACTTTATCATACCAGCACACATGAGAAACATGAGATGGCTCAAAATGTTGACATCTGACTACTACAGACCATAATTGCTAAAATATCAATTAGATATAATTCATTTGTATCAAGTGGTGTGTGTTTTATACACTAAAGGACGTGGATTAATTCCAGCCACGTTTATCAAACACCACAAGGAGACACTATCGCGACTGCTTCCTCTCACCTATCATAACCTTAATTTAATTTCAATTAATATAAACTAGGGATGTCCGATAATGGCTTTTTGCCGATATTCCGATATTGTCCAACTCTTTAATTACCGATACCGATATCAACCGATACTGATATCAACCGATACTGATATCAACCGATATATACAGTTGTGGAATTAACACATTATTATGCCTAATTTGGACAACCAGTTATGGTGAAGATAAGGTACTTTTAAAAAACATTAATAAAATAAAATAAAATAAATAAATTAAAAACATTTTCTTGAATAAAAAAGAAAGTAAAACAATATAAAAACAGTTACATTGAAACTAGTAATTAATGAAAATGAGTAAAATTAACTGTTAAAGGTTAGTACTATTAGTGGACCAGCAGCACGCACAATCATGTGTGCTTACGGACTGTATCCCTTGCAGACTGTATTGATATATATTGATATATAATGTAAGAACCAGAATATTAATAACAGAAAGAAACAACCCTTTTGTGTGAATGAGTAAATGGGGGAGGAAGGTTTTTTGGGTTGGTTCACTAATTGTAAGTGTATCTTGTGTTTTTTATGTCGATTTAATAAAAAAAAAAAGAAAAAAGGATACCGATCATTAAAAAAAAACCCGATACTGATAATTTCCGATGTTACATTTTAACGCATTTATCGGCCGATAATATTGGCAGGCCGATATTATCGGACATCTCTAATTTAAACAACGCACATTTTACTTTATTTTCTTATTGTTGTTATTATTAGTAATAAGTACCAAATTTGGTACTTTAATGTGTACAGACTGAATCATGTCGGCACTGCTGCGTACCACTTCATATGCATTAGCAAAAAAACGATAAAAAAATGAGTTTGAGAAAAATTAAAATATCGATTTAACCACTCTAATGTCGATCATCTACTGATACTAACCTAGGTATCGACACCAGCGATTTATGCATCAATCTGCCCACCCTGTACATGTACTCCTGGCTGTGACAATGCTAACACTACTTGTAAATTTCCTATTAATATTTGCTTACTTTCTGCTGCAACACGGTTCTATCCACACTTTTTAAAGTTTACTTAACACATATTTCTTTTGTTGTTTCAAGCTAGTTTAGCGGCTAGCTTAGCTATTAGCAGGCCTGCTCCTGGCCTGCTGTTGTCTTGGGGTTCAATATGTAAAACATCATCCTCTCATGAAAATGATACTTAAAATACTAAGAAATGAGATGTGACCAAGAACCCGATGGTCACTCTATCAGAGCGACAGCATTCCTCTGTAGAGAGAGGAGAACCTTCCCGAAGGACAACCATCTCTGCAGTAATCCACCAATCAGGCCTGTTTGGTATGGTGACCAGATGGAAGCCATTCCTTCATAGAAGTTTGCCAAAATGCACCTGAAAGATTCTCTGACCGTGAGAAAAAACTATTCTGGTCTGATGAGGCACTCCTTGGTGTGAATGCCAGGCATCATGTTTAGAGAAAACCAGGCACCACTCATCACCAGGCCAATACCATCCCTACAGTGAAGCATGGTGGTTGCAGCATCATGCTGCAAGCATGGTGTTCAGCTGCATGAACTGGCAGACATGTCAGGATAGAAGGAAAGATGAATGCAGCAACATACAGAGACATCCTGTATGAACACCAACACTTTCAATCCAACATGATGGAAGATAGGTGTGCCAAGCTTGGGGCATCGTATTCAAAAAGATTTGATGCTGAAATTGCTTCAACAAAGTATCGAGCAAAGGCTGTGAATACACACGTACATTAGATTTTTTATGTTTTGTTTTTAACACATTTGCAAAATATTTTAAAAAGACATTTTCGCATTGCCACTATGGAGTACTGTAAAATTTTTAAGTGAATAATGATTTGATTCCATTTTAGAATAAGGCTGTAACATATTCAAATGTGGAAAAAGTGAAGCACTGTGAATACTCTCCAGATGCACTGTAAGCCTATTTGGGTGTGGGATGTCTGATTGCTGTTTTTGTGTAACGCTCTAACAGTGTTGGGACTAACGCGTTACTTTGTAACGCGTTACTGTAACGCCGTTAGTTTCGGCGGTAACTAGTAATCTAACGCGTTATTTTTTATATTTAGTTATAGTTACAGTTACCGTTACTACATGATGCGTTACTGCGTTATTTTACGTTATTTTTTATGTAGTATCAGATAGAAACTGAGGATCTGATCGTGTTTTATGGCAGCGAAGCAATGACATGCTTCTGATTCTTCCTCTGCGCTCTCCGTGTGTGTGTGTGTGGGTGTGGGGAGGGGAGGTTGGGGAGGGGAGGGGGGTGCGCAATACAACGTAAACCGTTGGCCAACAAAAAAGTAACCACAGAACACTATACGACTATACGGTATAGTGTTCTGTGGTTACTTTTTGGTTGGCCAAGCGGACGTGACGACAGGCTGTCCTATCTCGGGTCCGCACGGACCTGGAGGGGCGTGCCTTAAGTCCGGCTGGAAATCGGTAGAAATTTGGGAGAATGGTTGTCCCGGGGAGAGGCACTGAAATTCGGGAGGGTTGGCAAGTATGAGATATTCTCACTTCTTTTCTTTTGTCGAGCACAAAGAAAATAACATTTGAGTTAAATGTAAATTGTGTCTTGGATCAAAGATCCCGTCTACTGCCCAAAACAACAATTCAAATCTGCCTGGTTAGGCTCTGTGTATGTCACGTGTGCCTTCCTTAGGTGAAGCCAGCTTTACAGCTATGTTGTTGATTGATTGATTGATTGCAACTTTTATTAGTAGATTGCACAGTACAGTACATATTCCGTACAATTGACCACTAAATGGTAACACCCCAATAAGTTTTTTAAGTTGTTTAAGTCGGCGTCCACTGATTCATGATACAGATATATACTATCAAATATATACTGACATCATAATACAGTCATCACACAAGATAATCATCAGAGTATATACATCGAATTATTTACAATCCGGGATGTGGGATATGGGGGGGGGGGGTTTAGGTTTGGTTGGTATCAACACTTCTGTCATCAACAATCAGCATCAACAATTGCATCATCAGAGAAATGGACATTGAAATAGTGTAGGGCTGACTTGGTAGGATATGTATAGCAAGTAGTGGACACAGAGAGAGAGAGATCGGAAAGTATAAGAAAAAAATGTCTACATTTGATTATTTACAATCCGAAGAGGTATTATGTGGAAAGGAGGGTGTTAGTTTAGGGTTGTAGTTGCCTGGAGGTGTTCTTTTAGTGCGGTTTTGAAGGAGGATAGAGATGCCCTTTATTTTACACCTGTTGGGAGTGGATTCCATATTGAAGTGGCATAGAAAGAGAATGAGTTAAGACCTTTGTTAGTTTGGAATCTGGGTTTAACGTGGTTAGTGTTAGTGTTAGTGTTATTATGCTGTTTGTTACTTATGTATGTTATGTTGCAGCTATTTAAAATAGTTTTGTCAGTTTGTTCTGGCCTGAAATAAATTGGCCCTTTGAAACATATCTTTGTCTTTGTGTGTTGTATGTAGAGCACGTTCAGTGATGCAAATGTATGTCAAGTTGATCAACAGATTGTATTATTCTCCAGTGCAATAACAGTACTGAAATGATAATGATAATGGGAGCTTTAAAAACAAAAAGTAGAAGAAGTAACTAAATAGTTACTTTTCACAGTAACGCATTACTTTTTGGTGTAAGTAACTGAGTTAGTAACTGAGTTACTTTTGAAATAAAGTAACTAGTAACTGTAACTAGTTACTGGTTTTCAGTAACTAACCCAACACTGCGCTCTAATATACTCAAATGTGTAACGCTCTTGTGTCATTTTGTCAGAAAAAAACACGCTGTCCTTCATCGAAACCTCTGCCTTGGACTCCACCAACGTAGAAGAAGCATTCAAGAACATTCTCACCGGTAAACAAAAAAAATTGTCTGACACACACTATTTTATACTTTAAAACGTTATTTCCTCAATTTTCCTTGTGTCTAAAAATCTCCCCCACAGAAATCTACCGCATTGTATCTCAGAAACAAATATCGGACAGATCAGCACACGACGATTCCCCGGGAAACAACGTGGTCGACATCAGCGTCCCGCCCACCATTGATGGACAGAAGGGCAACAAACTGGCATGCTGCCAAAGCTTGTGAAGCCCCTCCTCCCTATTCTTTCTCATTTTTGACTTTGATCATCTGCCTTTTTGCTGCTTTACTTTACAGGATTGCTGTGACTGAAGGCCCGGCATTTATCCGCCTTTTTTATGTTTCATTTTACACAGAGCTGACTGACCGTGGGCAGGATTTCCCTGTAAATAATAATGTGACTTCTAGCTGAAAATCAAATAACAATTGCTTTCAACACAACTGGGCGGTCGGGGTATGACATGGCACACCGTTCTCCATGGAGGTTAATTTGCGTCTTTTTATTACGAAAGCTTTATTTTATATGACACTAAAAATATGTAACTGAATTTTTTACGTTTGAACTGAATTCTTTTTACATCAAATTATGCTGACAATTTCATTTAAAAAATCTGAGTTTTAAAAAATCAGTGTGTAAAAATGTATTGTAAAAACAATTTGTGCTGACAAATTCAGTGTTGAAAAATTTGCTGCTTCAAAAATCATGTCATGTCATATAATTCAGTAAAAAAAAAACAAATTTTCTGTTTTTGAGATGGTCTGTTTCGTTAATAAATATACACATTGAATAGGACACTTAGAATGTACATGAACATGCAGATTGTGGGATTTACAATATTAACTATGAACAATAAAACACTGAATATTGAGAATATATTAACGTAGCACCTCAAATTCCCAGACCACGTACCGTATTTTTCGGAGTATAAGTCGCACCGGAGTATAAGTCGCACCTGCCGAAAATGCATAATAAAGAAGGAAAAAAACATATATAAGTCGCACTGGAGTATAAGTCGCATTTTTTGGGGAAATCTATTTGATAAAACCCAACACCAAGAATAGACATTTGAAAGGCAATTTAAAATAAATAAAGAATAGTGAACAACAGGCTGAATAAGTGTACGTTATATGAGGCATAAATAACCAACTGGGAACGTGCCTGGTATGTTAACGTAACATATTATGGTAAGAGTCATTCAAATAACTATAACATATAGAACATGCTATACGTTTACCAAACAATCTGTCACTCCTAATCGCTAAATTCCAATGAAATCTTATACGTCTAGTCTCTTACGTGAATGAGCTAAATAATATTATTTGATATTTTACGCTAATGTGTTAATCATTTCACACATAAGTCGCTTCTGAGTATAAGCCGCACCCCCGGGCAAACTATGAAAAAAACTGCGAATTATAGTCCGAAAAATACGGTACTTGATCGACATATTTTATAATCGAGCAAGAACAACAAAGATGTGACAAACATGGCAAAACATAAACGCCAAGGGTAAAAAACATCTACTTATTTGTAAAAAAAAATACCAATGTTTTGCAGAACTTTGTTGTAGGAATCTTCCTCCGTCAGACACTCGCTATCAGCCTTTTTTGCTCTGTAAACAAGCCCCACTCACTTTTTTTGTGCCTGGTCTGCATGAAGCATAGCTTATGGTGTATTATGCCAAGGTAGCCCAGTAAACTGGCTTTTTATGCTGTTTTGCATGACCCGTGTCACGTGACTTGAAACTTGACACCTCATTGGCTGGTTTTGACACGGGATCGATTGCTTCAGTCTTAATTTACCGGAAAAGTCTTGCTTTTTGAAGCAGCACATTTTTCAGCACTGATTTTTTATTTTATTTTCACTGAATTTCAAAACACATAATTTTTTGCAATAACTCAGTATAATTTGATGTTAAATAAAAAAATCAGTTCACAAAATCGCAAGACATTCAGTGTCAAAAAAAGCTTTCAAAATTAAGACACAAATTAACCTCCACAGCTGTGGTCCTTTCCGTCATCCCCTTATCTACAGTAACTATCCCACCTCTGTTACTACCTCCAAATGCTGACAATTGCTGAGTTGGCTTCATCCCTACCATTCTGTCTTGGTGCTGTTTGTACAGAACGTCGGCACGGGGGGGAAAGGGCGTAAAAATGCCGGCTATTTCAGTCAGTGTGAAAGGGGCTTGTGTCTGATGCTTGCTGTCGCTGACTCCAACTTGAGTCAAATTCCTGTCACTAACGATCCCATTGACCCACTGATGTGAACGCGGTGGCGAGGGATCTTAGTGTTCCGTGATTCCTACCTTGTCCTGTACATGTGACGCGTCATGCCGCAGTGCAAACCCCATTTCATGCCTGCTTGACCTAACTCGTCTTCTCATGTGCGAGAATGGAGTGTACTTATTTAACCATACAATGTGGATTTCCCCCCTATTTTTGAAGGGTGAGGAGATTGCAGGAGACGGGAAGCAGCCCGGCTGTGACTGTCTTGACTCAGTATGGGCAAA